>NW_016824093.1:161415-165917 GCF_001698545.2 Rhinopithecus bieti
ATTTTAAAATTATAAGCACATCCCATTCAATATTTGGAAAATATTTATCTGCAAATTATTTATTATTTATCTGAAATTAAATGTTAACCTAGCATTTTCTAAATCCGGCAAATCTACTTGTATTTATTAGAAATCTTGTGAACAACAATGACGAAATTAGCATTTCAAAATATAAATTAATTTGTCTATTTTTTAATGATCATGTTATTTTTTCTTATCGTTAAAGTGATAACTATTTCTTTTTTAAAATGTATATTACAGATAAGTTCTGTCTCTTTGGCTATGTCAATCATGCTGTTCATTTAATCTATGTTGACATTATTATTCCAACAATAACTGAGGACTTACTCTGTCCTAGGCAGTGAGTTATGTGCTTTATTGAATTTTTCCTCATTTATTATGCCTAAAACCCCCAATTACATAGATGAAGAAATTAAGAATCAAAGAGTTAAAAATAAAACATTAACAACAGTTTTAGGAAAGAATGTCAAAAAGATTATAATTAGCAAGTTGGGATTGCTATTTCTTCACAATCTTATTTTATATTCAAATTATGTCAAGAACCTGTCAAATTGGTTATACAATACAGTTTTATGTCACTACACATTGTCCATCTAGAAATTATTTATGCCTTTGGAACATTCCTAGATCATTTACATAGTATTTTTGAGGAGAAAAATTGTGTCTTACTTATATGTGTATGGTGTATGCCCAACAGTATTTAGCACAGTCTCATACCTATATGAATTAAAAGTATATTTGGTGAATAATTTATTAGCATTGAATAATTAATAATGGAAGGTTAATAATTAATGATGTGGTTGTTTAGTGTATGTGTTGAAATAATGCAAAGGATATGACTTGTTTATATTAAAATCTTCTATTTTGATACTAAAATTAACAGCAAGATACCAAAAACTCCAAAAGATATCAAAACTTTTATGTGTCAACAAACAGGGGCTAGGCACTGAAAATTAGAGGAATTACAAGAATAACACAGACCTGCTCTCCTATATTATTTGTTTTTCAGGGAAAGACAGATGACACACAACTACAGTATAACATTTCCAGTGGTGGTAAATGCAATTAAGAAATTTAAAACAAGATAAATGGGTAAAAAGTTTATGTGGGGGATATATTTTATATCAAAAAAATTAATGACAATTCTAATAAGGTGATATGTGAACAGATATGTGAGGAAAATAAGAAAGATATTTGGGTAATTACAAAATATTTCAGGCAGAAGAAACTTCTAGTACAAAAACCCTGAGCAGCATGTATGCTTGAGATATTCCAGAAAGTGCCATTACTATTGCTAAGTCTGTCAGGAGATGATGATGCCATCGATGCAGAGGTAGTGGTGGAGCTGGGGAGCAGAGGTGGGAATCTGAATCAGTTTCAGAAGAATTGTCAACATACTTTTCTGATGGCTTAAATGTGGGGTGTTAGAGAAAGAAAGAGGTCAATAAGGATGCCGGGTAATTCTGATTATGCAGGAAAATGTGGTTGCCATTTAATGATATTGGAAAGACTTGAGATGCAAGCTTATGGGTAGTCAAATTTGGATTTATTAAAGTTGAAGTACTAATTTAGTGATCTGATTTTCTCCTCTATCAAGGAAAGTTAGAAAGCATTTGCTTAAGACTCTTGTAGGAAGTTGAGAAATTGGTTGGATAAAGGAATATTTGATTTGGAGAAGAGTTTGGGGTTGGAAATACTAAGTTGTTACTCAGTGATTACAGGTGATACCTGAAGTCATAAAACAGGGATCTGGGGAATGAATATAGAAAAGTATAAAGAAGGACCAAACACTAGGACATTCTAATTTTACACTTCATGAATGCAAGTACCATTAAGCAAAAAAGAATAAGTATGTGGGAAAATAAACAAGAGTGTGATATTTTGGAAATTAATTAAGATGGGACTTTAAAAGAGGGAGGGGGCATGATGAATGCTGCCAAATGCTGCTCCTAGGATGAGTGATATAAAGAGAGAGCAGCAATCGCGTGATTTGTAAACATGGAGGTGATCCAGCAATTTTTCTGGATAGTTGGTGATTTTCATTGAAAAAGAGAAGGGTTCATATGGTCAAAGAGCACATCTACTAATTCTCCTGGTTTACTGGGAGACAGGACAGGTAACGGATGAGTGGATCCGTTATACACACTTATTCTAAGGTAATTCCCAGGTATCTAGTAGGGGTGAATATTATATACCACGTGAAGCGGTCTGATTCTTGGTTGTGAAGTTTTATGTTTCTTTAAGAAAGCACTAGATCTTCTCCTAATATGAACAAGGACAGGACACAATAAGAATATGTTTTGACAGAACTTTGGCTGAAAACCAATCTTGCTAACTCAGCTTTAATGGTTGGAAGTAGCACCAGCTTTTTCCCTGGAGTGATCAGTGGGCTGGAATCCAAGCCTTGGGCTTATAGCTGTGTAATGTAGAAAACTGACAGCAAGATCTCCCACAAACTTGGGGATACATGGTTGGAAAAGCTTCAGACTCTCCACTGGCATGATCAAGAAGGCTGAATCTCAGCTTTGGAGAGGCTTAAGACTAAATGCTTCATTCACTGGAGCTTATCCAGTTTTCATGGAACTTTGCTGAAATTATTTATGCCTTTGGAACATTCCTAGATAATTTACATGATTTGCCGAGTGAGCAGTCTACAGGAGGTCAGTAAGGATCAGGTTAACTCAAGATGGGACAAAACTAGATTAAATTGGATTCAAGAGAGAAGAGGTGAGTTGGGCGTAGAATTAAAGAGAATAGATTACACTTACCAATGTAAATATAAATTTATTATGTGGAAAAAATAAAAGTTGGTTAGAAATATCAAAGATTTGGAAAGCACCCAAATAATTAATGTCTTAATTCTGTTATAGAATATGAGAAAAAAATTAATACATTTGATTCCATTTTTCTCAGATTTTCCCTGCCCAGATTTGTATTGTGCTATAAGAATTCATAATTGTGTCCTGTTTCAAAACCAAGTTAATATTAGCTTTAACATTAGCTTTAATAATATCTCATTCCCTTTATATTTTATTTTTCCTGATAACTCCTACATGATATATTTGTTACAAATCAATAACTTTTTAAATAATAATAGTAAGAAGGAACAAACTAGTCTTCTGATATCTCATTTTGTAAGAAAAAATAATACAGGCATATGCATAAGACTGGAAAGTGTAACCATATTTTAATGACTAGAAACGAGATTTGTTAAAACAATCCTGGTTCTAAAATAATAACTATTTTTAGAAAGATAACAGTTATTGCACAATACAATTGCTGAATCTAACTGAAAATTAGCCAAAACTATATCATCTATATAATCTGTATTTAAAATGTTGTAAAACAAGAAGGAAGCAGATACTGGAAAGAAACTAACAGGTATAATCCCTACTATGTGCCAGGCCCTAGTAGATTAATTTAATCAAGTAAGAAGGCTGGGATACAGCTATAATTAAATTGACCCACTTTTGTCATTGGGCATCTTTGCCTTTGTAATTTTTTAAAAAATACAACCCAGGTCCTTGATTAATTGCCAATGTAACAATCATAATTGCTTTACCTATTCGTTTTCTTGCTCTTTTGTTTCATCATGGTTTCTCTCCTGCTCTAAGACTCTTCAGCCTCTTTGAGTCATTTTTGTAGAGATTACATTGAATCATTTATGAAATCGTGTTTTTAAACTTTCAAAATATGCTCATTAGTGCTAAATTTATTTCACTCAGCAAAACCCATTGGCAGTAACATTAAAATAAAATAAACATTGAGTGTGAGCTATGGCAATTTGGAAATTCATAAAAGTGTAATTTTCTTTCCTTCTGTTTCTCAGAGGCTGTACGTTAAATTCTTAAGGGGGATTGCTGCTAACACTCATAAAACTGAGGTTGGAGCAGAAAAAGTAATGGAGATATTGCTCCACAGTAATGCGGCAACAACTACCATTGTGAACTAGAAAACCAGGTGGCAGTGCTATTAACCCAATCCTAGCTTGTGCCTAGATATGGTTGGGAATAACAGTCATTGGAGAACATATTTAATTAACTTTCCATCTGGTAGAGTACAAGGCAACATATTGAAAATATAACCTGGAGCACAGAGAGAGAGGTATTGGATGTTGAATGCGGGGACTCAGTTCAGATCTTAGAGGTATAGTGTATGCACTCTGTCTAAAACCTATCATCTTCCTAAAGTCACTCAACTGTCAGTACGTTTTCCCCTATGCCTGTGCAGAACATCTATTTTCAGAATAGGCTACCCAACTACATTCCTATTTAGGGATTCAATGTATGTCAAAGAGAGGTTTATAGAATGCCTGTTGGCCTTGAGAACAAAAATCTATACCTGAAAACAAATGTTTCACTTATTAAGTTCAACAAATACAGTTTACTTTTAAATTTTGAGACAACATTGTATAATTTAGTGAACTTTTCTTCTTTTTTTTTTTTTAGTTTATTTATTTATTTATTTATTTATTTATTTAT
>NW_016824093.1:169465-197408 GCF_001698545.2 Rhinopithecus bieti
GGGTCTAGTAATTATAAAATATATAATTTTGTACATTTTAGACAGTATTTTAATATTAAATAAAATATTGCCAAATTTTTTACATTCTTTATTTTACTACCATGCAAAAGAATAAATTATTTGTCAAATATAATGGCTACTTTACTATTTATTTTCAAGCAACAATTGATGTCATCTGTGTAGATAAATAAGAATATATATTTTTGTTTTCTCTTTCTAATATTATATTTTAATGTGCTACTTTATGTAAAAGTAAAGGCAAAATGGTGAGGCCACTCAAATCAATTTTCATGTGTATTTTAGTTTTCTTCTCTAGGTACCTTTAAGCTATTTAAGGGCCTGGCTATATTATGTATTTCATCAACATTCACCACAGCATATACAGGTCTAGGCAAACAATAATTACTCATGTACATACAGTGTAAAATTCAATTGTGTACATGTATTACTAATTAATTAAGTCAATTAACATTAGTGGAGAATTGTGAGAGTAACACTCTGCCACAAAGAGTTCCCACTATTTACCTAACAAGTACTCAATTTAATATTTCTGGAGGCATAGAAAGATGGAAAGTGAGTTAATATATGTACACATTTTGAGTGCTGGGCATACCACAAGCACTTTAGCAACATTAGCTGTTATTGCCCCCGAAGTGACCTCCCTGAAATTGCGCAGCTGCTGGGTAAAAGTATGGCGGGAATCCTCAGATTCTTTTCTGCCAAACATCTCTTTCCATCATTCCCTCATTCCAAGATGCAAAAATATCAGAGAAGTCTTTACACTGTGGTAAAGATCTTCACAAAACTTTTAGTAGTCCCATCGTAGAGATGAGAAATAATCAGCCTCCTCTGAGAAGTTATCGGTACCATAAACAAGGGTACCAATATTTGTTTACCATATGGCCCCACTTGTTAAATCATGTTTCTATTTTTCTTTTTTCCTATATGTTTCCTGACATACGGGAGTGCTCTAGAAATTCAGACTTTCAGGGGAAGGCATTTGAGGCCTTCTGGTATTTTTTGTTCCAGACTCAACAGGCTGTACTCTTTGGTCAATAATTCAGATGATGATCAGTACGAACCCCTTATATAGGCAAAGTAGATGCAAACAAAACCAGATGGTGCAGAATTTGTTTCTCTATGTTTCTCCAATTGCTTTTCTCACAGGATCAGGTGTCCCAAATCCATATTCATGGAAGAATTTACAGTTGAAGCTCTCCCCCCATTCAAATATTTCAAGTAGGTGTCAGGCTAAACATTGCAGGATTGCTCTTGTCTCTTTTATGATACTTCAGTAGGGAAAAATCAAATTTAACTCTGCCTATTTATTTATCAAGGAAGAATTTTGTAGTAAAAGTCTGATTTCAATATTTCTCACAGAAATTTCGATACTCTGTCATTCCAGGGTACCCTGGCAATGCCCAGCACGTATCATGAGATATATATATATATATGTAATTTACATTTTCATCTACTTCATTTTACTTTGAGCCCCTTGAGGACTGAGACCCAATCTATTTTGTTTTAATTTTTTTTTGTAACCTCAGCATCAAAAATGCTCAGTCTGCGTCTGGCACTTATTTATTCAATGAAGGTATCACAAATTTTGCACAAAGGGAACTGCAAAATTCACTCTATTAAAGCTTACTGTATTGTAGCTCAGGTAAACCTGGATATGCATTATTAGATACCTCAGGATTATGTTAAGAGAAATCTTCAATAATGCCACCAAGGAAGGATCATAGTCTTGTGGTTTCACATATTTGGGGGAAATTCTCCAACTCTTTCTCAACTTGGAAACCATTTGGCTTTCATTAAATATTGATGAGACATTAAAACCATTTCCAATATCCCAGCAACAATAAATAAAACAAACAAACAAAAAACAGATATGGCATTAAGAGAGAGAGGATTTACGGGGTAAGAAATAGCCAACTTTTTTTCCTCCACTCTTGTTTCTTCTTCATAGAAAACTTGCATCAAAGACAAAAAAAAAAATCTGAAATAAGCTATCATAAGTTATCAAAATAATTCCACTTTGAACAATGAGGTTTTTTTGTAGAAAAAAAAGAGAGCTCAGTCAGGCGCAGTGACTCACACCTACAATCCCAGCACATTGGGAGGCAGAGCTGGGCAGATCACCTGAGGTGGAGAGTTCGAGACCAGCCTGACCAACATGGAGAAATCTCATCTCTACTGAAAATACAAAATTAGCCAGGCGTGGTGGCATGTGCCTGTAATCCCAGCTACTGGGGAGACAGAGGCAGTAGAATCGCTTGAACCTGGGAGGGGGAGGTGGCAGTGAGCTGAGACCATGCCACTGTACTCCAGCCTGGGCAATAAGAGCAAAACTCCATCTCAAAAAAAAAAATAGAACTCAGTCTTGTTTAATGAATATTTATTGAAACTTTTTCTGTGCTAGGTACTGTGCAATGAGTATAGTATCCAACAAAGAAGACATAGTCTTTTAATATAATAACATACATATTGTGTTTATTTTGGAATCAAGGTATATAAGATATGAATGTTCCATGATTTCAGTACAATCAAGAGTAAAGCAGATTGCTACATCAAAATGAGATTGGCAAAAACTATGCTAAAAGAATTTGTAGGTACTGCAGATAGAAAGACTTATGACTTATCTGTAATTGGTATTCAAGAACTTAGAAAATAAAGAAACCATCTCTAAGCAGAAGTTATGGGACGTGGTACATTTCGGAAACATAGAAAATGGAGCAGAACCAACATGACCCCCAAACAAACAGCCATGTTTGCATTGACATTTCTAGCTATAGCTTAAGTGAGGAGTAATCTGAACCCAATTCTACAAACACAATTTATATTATTGGTACATTATCTTTTTAAACTAAAGGCTTAGTGTGTGTGTGTGTGTGTGTGTGTGTGTGTGTGTGTGTGTGTAATTCATTTGGAGATATAGCCCAAATCATTCTCAATTAATAGAATAAATTCATAACCAGACACAAACCAAGTGGGTATTATTAACGGTTAATATGTCTAGTAGGTTAACCTCAAAATTCTGCTGCCTGTAGTAAACAGATTAAGTAAAAAGGACTCTCTACAAAAGGATAAAATGGTTGTCAACAGTAGTTGTACATCAAAGTTACCTAAAGAATTTTTAAAAAGAGAAAGAAATAAGTACCTGGGTACCAGTCCTAAAGATTTCTGAAGTTCTAATTCATTGGCCTAGGATGTACCCTCCTTTTTTATTTTTATTTATTTATTTATTTATTTTTGAGATGGAATCTTGCTCTGTCACCCAGGCTGGAGTGCAGTGGCGCAATCTCGGCTCACTGAAACCTCTGCCTCCTGGGTTCACGCCATTCTCCTGGCTCAGTCTCCCTAGTAGCTGGGACTACAGGCGCCCGCCACCACGTCCAGCTAATTTTTTGTATTTTTAGTAGAGACGGGGTTTCACCCTGTTAGCCAGGATGGTCTTGACCTCCTGACCTCGTTATCCGCCCGCCTCTGCCTCCCAAAGTGCTGGGAAAACAGGCATGAGCCACCGTACCCGGCCATTGCAAAAGCCTCTCTAAGTGATACAGATGCACACCTAAGTCTGAAAGCCTCCGCAATATGCTCTTCCTAACAAGGTTTATTCTATGTTAATGTCACATGTTACCCTTTCTATTGAAAAATACAAATGTAGGTGACTCGGTTCTAACTGCTTAGGTGAACAAGTTATCTTCAGGGGAGAAATTTTAAGTAAATACTGCTACTTATAAATGTATCATATACTGTATTTCTTATTTATTTATTTATTTTTGAGATGGATTCTAGCCCTGTTGCCAGGCTGGAGTACAGTGAGTTGAGATCAGTGTTTCACCATGCTGGCCAGGATGGTCTTGATCTCTTGACCTCATGATCTGCCCGCCTCGGCCTCCCAAAGTGCTGGGATTACAGGCATGAGCTACCGTGCCCCACCCAAATACTGTATTTCTTAAAGCAAACACATTATTATTCCTTTTAAAAAACTTTATTAGACTTGCCTTCGAGTCACTATATTCACAAAAATTATGAACAGTCATTTATTTTAAGACATTTGGGATGCCTTTGCAACCAAGGTCACCCTAGTGTTCCATTTTGTATTCTGGCAATAGTGTCAAGTATATTTCACCTGACTGTCCAGAAGATTTTTACTACCCTCTTGACATCCTAGTGATGCTTTATAAATATTTTCTAGTATATCCAAGTATTAGTTGTATTGCTGGGAGGTGGGGTTTAATGTACCATAGTCCTCAGCTTTTCTGCAAAAAACAGAAGCCACCCCTCTTTCTTCTTAGACCAGCTCTAACATTCTGCAGGTAGCAGAGCAAAGAATAGGAACAGGTATCAAGTGATGTGGAGGAGGCAGCTCTTATTGACCCAGAATTTTTCAATGTTGCCATTAGCAATAATGGTTCTAAAAAGAAATAATACTTATAAACATATACTCATTACTGCAAACTTCACTAATTAAGACTGAGAAGTTAAAATCTCTGAGGTTTTACTGTAATTGACATTGTTCAGCAGTGGCAATTAAAATCGGCCATTCCAAAGAAACTAGACTGACCGAAGTTCAATTAAACATTAAAAGAAAGGAAACTCTGGGTGTTTAGCCGGTTCTGAAGCAGTTCTCTACTATGATGAATAAAATAGTGCCTCAGAGTCACTTCAAATAAAATTGATAAGAGCTAAGCGGTAAAGTTTCACCCCAAAAATAAGTCTTCAATATATTTTTGCCCTAAGTATGATAGAATAAGCCAATTTGTATTTAATGAGGAGATACCAAGAATAGTTAAAGAAAAAATATAGGTCATAATTCTACCCTGTTAAAGATACAGTGTTAGACTACCTCCTAATTAGCCCATGACATTTTCTTAAAGGCGAGTGATGAATCTAGGCATACAAGTGTCCAATTGTACCACATAACTTTGAAGTGTATTTTGGAACAAGCTACTCTGCTCATTAATGAAGCATCTAAAACACCTTTTTACTAGGTAAAGGCCACAGGTTTTAAGCGTGCTTGCTTTTACCCTGACCTCGTTCCCTTCAAAAACTTCTTCCATAATCATTTTTTCTTTCTTTCCTCTTTTCTAGGATTTTTGTCTCTCTTAAAATGTGTCTTTTGATCATTACATAATTAATGATAGTTAAAATTTAAAGGCTCTCATATTGTTAAATGAAGAAAAAAGATTTTATTGATAAAATAGAAATTGTACTTAAAGCTAATTGATCCAAAGTAACGCCGCATCCAAAAATTGACTTACAGTAAGTCACATCTTGGGAATATATAGCGTATGTCCTATCTTCTTACTAAACAGAGACACTTGGGAATGTTACTAGGTATAGCATAAGCCATTAACTTACATTGCGCAACTTTGATTTTATTTAAGTTAAAGAAAGCAGACTTAAAGTTATTAAGAAAAAGTTTTATTATGATACCGCAACAGAAAATTATGTCACTCTGCGAATAAATGATAAGAGGACTGCCTTTTTAGGATGCCAACACAACCACAAACATCTGTTTAATTCAAGGAAAAACTATATTCCATGGTAGATTACTTAAATAAAATATTTTTTTTTTTCAGAGAAAAGAGTTAAACAGATGGCAGGAGATGATTTTTCCATACTTAACAAGTTAGCAATGGTAAAAAAAAAAAAAAAAAAAAAAAGAAGATTTTATAAAGAAGAGTATTTTTGCCCCTTATCTCTTCTTCCTATTGTACCTAAGGAAAGGTTTAATAATATAAGCATTATATGTAACATAAAAAACTATGAACTCAATAAATTGAATCTTTTCATAGCTTTTTTTATATTGAAAATGTCAAAATAAGTTAGCATATCAGAGCCTATTTAAGGAGGCCTCAGTTATATTCTGCCATTGTACAGAATAATTGTCACTGCACTGAAGACAAACTAATAAAGTAACAATAACCTCATTTACTGTGAACCTTCTGTGCATCTGGCAAGCTGGGCAACAGTATATTATCTAACAACACCAGCAATTCTGCAAAGAAATGTTATCATCCCTATTGTAAAAATAGAGAATCCAAATGAATTAACCCCAAGCAATTAATAAGTAATATGCAGAGTTAGGATAAGAACACAGGCCTCTCTTGTTCCCAAGTGACAACTTTGTCCCATTCATTCATTTAATTGGTCCTTGTTTCCATGACTTCATTTGCATGTTAGAATTATATTGTGATATTGCTTCCATATAAGATCATGAACTCTCAAGTAAAGGCAAAACTGAATGAATTCTTTATTGCTAGAACAAAATCAGGTTTTCATTTAGACTCAATGTTTAAGCTCAACAGGAAACCTTGATCATTCCACAGGAGAATTGTGAGTCCCTATATTTCAGTTTCCTCTAGGGCTCAGAATACAGTGTTTTGTTTAGTTTTCTCTTTTGTTTGTTTGTTTGTTTTGACTTTTTTATGCAGGAGCTGAATGCCTAATTGACATTTTGGTTCCACATCTATTCCATATCTCTTCCTTATCTGCTCTACTACTGAGATAAAGTGAAGCACTCTTCTTTCTGCTGGAGTCTCAGCAAACAAAGGATCAATTACACCTTCCCAAGGACTTCCAAGTCTCTCTAGTGTCTCTGAAAGGAAGGGACCTGGCATATTAGAGAAGCGATTAGTGTGACCTATCCCATTAGCTCCACATGGACTTCTGACAGTCCTGAAGTTGGATGTTATAGACCTCAGGAACCCACTGTGCAAGGATAGCTCATGAAGAAGTAGACAAGTCTTTCTCATCTTTTGTTGTTGGAAAATAATGTAGGGCTTGTTTTTCAAATCCTTGTGCAGTATAATGGTAGTAGCTAACATTATTGAAAATGTACTGTGTACCAGGCACTTCTCTATGTAATGTATGTGTGTATGTATACATGTACATATTTATGTATACTTAATCAATGACAATTCTATGAGGGGTTATTATTACCATGCCCATTTTATAAGATGAGGAAGCTAAGGCCCATAGGGGTTACGTGACATGACCACATAATACAACAAGTAGTAGAGGAGCTGGTTGGGAGTAAGATCCAATTTATCTAACTCCAGGGTTCTGGAGTCTGCACTGCCATGAACTTTGCTGTCAAATTGGCAGTGTTCCCCAGCAACCTCACAAGACCACACTTCCCTACTTTATAGCTGACATGCTGATGGTATTTAAAAGAAAATGAAAATTATATGTAAGAACATAATTCTTGACAGAATGACCTACCAGTCTCTTTTGTTTCCTGGTAATATTTGAGGTTGTTAACTGCTGTCTAGGAAAATTACTGTTCCACTAATTCAGAACAATGAACTTAACTTTGAATAGAAGATTGATTGGTGACCTTGAGACAAAATTTTGACAGATAAAATCTTCAAAGAGTATATAGTCTCTATTTTAATGAAGTAAAGTGAAGTTCATTATGTGGTCAGTGAGTACAAAGAAATAAGACTACATGCAGAAATTACATCTCATTCCTAAAATGTTTCATTTATCCTTAGTTTCAAGAACTAAGTGCACAAAATAAATACAATATCTTTTATTTAACTAAGAAAATGATTTTATAAACAATTGTAGTAGAGGTAAATTTACCTAATGGAATGCAGACATTAACTGCCTTGGAGGTTTTGCATCAGACACAGCTTGGTATAAAGTTAGGAGCAAATAATTTCAAATAAAGTAACAGATTAAAGTTCTCAAACTAGTGCAATAATTTGTCAGTTATTTGTTATAAGACAATTCATCTAAATGTCTATACCTCCATTCATTTATCTCTAAATGAGGAATATATATATATATGTATATATATAGTGAGTTAATTATGAGAATTACACAAATTATAAACCACTTAGTATTCATTTAGTAATAGTTCCAAAATTCTATAGTGCTTATACATTTCACAGAAAATCTACTATCAAAATATGTTATTTCATTAATAACATAGTATTTTGTTAACTAATCAACTTTAAACAACGTTCTTTTCTAAATATTTCTAAACCTAGATATGTCATTTTGTCATTTCAGTAATGCTCCGTAGTATCTTTTTCCTTGCAATTAAGTAATCTCCCACATCTCATGCACATTTTAATGTATATTGTGATGAGGAAAGAGGAGGTATATTAACCCTGAAATCTATCACAATATGCATAACATGCTCAGGTGCCATTGGGACTAACACACATGTTACTCATTGTTTTTATCCACAAAGAGCTTATTATCAAGTATTATCAACTGGGAAAAAACATTTATGAAAAATTAATGAAGAATATAGTACACAGCAAAATTTTAATTGCACGGGAAAATTAAGAAATATAGCTATATATAATAATGTAATAATTAAATTTTATTTATATTACATTCAGCATAAGGTAAAAAAATTGGTGAAATATTTGAATTATCTAGAGAACACTTAAAGGATATTTCACTTAAAATCTTCAGCAAATTCTAAAGTATCAAGTGACATGGCTATGGGAAGGGAGTCTTTCTGATTGCTTCACTGGCATGACATTGATCATAGTAAAAATGAACGAATTTACCTAGCCATATTTTCCTGAAAAGGGTAGTGATAGGGTTACAATGACCATTGCCATAATAGTAACTGAAACTAGCAAGAAATATATATATCTTTACATATTATTGATAAGGATCCTAAGTATTTGATTTTCCTTAAAATAACTTTATTTGCAGAGTAAAGTTACAGATGGATTGGAAGTTGGGCCAATCACTTGCCCATTTGCTCTCAGATTTGTTTTCCTTTCTCTGTTCGTTCACCCAGCGGCTTCCTATTAGTTTTCTCTAACGTAAGCCCCAGCAGGAGGCTGTGATTAGGAGGCTAGGAGAAGCCACAGCATTTCTAATTCTCTCTCCCTGCTTTAAGCAGTATCTGCTTCTCTTTCATAATTTCAACACTTGCTGAGTGTCCCCTTACTATCTTTCCAGCTCCTCCAGGATGGCTTTAGCACTAGTTTCTGGTAGCAATAGTCTGTCTTTGTCCTTACAGCTCTAGAGTTTAGGACAATTTCTATAGTTGCTTATACTTGCATTGCCCTCCTCCCCTTTCCCAGTGTTTAGCTTTTTCAACACTTCTGTATCTATTTCCCCATATTGAATTCTTTTATGTAATTACCTGGGTTCTGTTTTCCTGGATGGGCCTTTAACACCACAGGGGTACAGGGGAGCTGTTTTCTGATGGAGTCATTAGCATAGGGTGACTATACTTTCACATCCATTACACCTTCCAGGTAAAGGGCGGGCTACCACGTCCATCTCCCATTGCTCAGCAGAGCTTCCTGTACTCACCTGACACTACAGGCAGTACACTCTGCCTCTGTTCCTGCTCCATATATGTCTCTCTTGCACATTTGCGTGAGAGAATTTGGTGAACTTGCCTCACAGAAGAAGATTTTTTTTATTATTTTGAAAAATTATTAGCTGAATGGCCTCAGGTGGAACTTCAAACAGGCTCTCAATTTCTTTGGTAACTTCAAACACATCACCAGACCCTGAAAATGCAGTGGAAAAAAATGGCACATGAAATTAGGAGTCAAACTGAATTTGATTGGAGTTTTCTTTCCACCACGAACCAGCTGTTTGGCCCACGGTGATGGCAGCAGAGACAGGTAAAGATTGTGGGGAATTAAATGGATATAAAATGGACATAAAAGATTATTCATGAATATGACACAGAGATAGAAAAGGAAAACAAAATGATGTGTGCTTTATTAGAGAGATTAATGTATACAATTTTTTTTTTTTTTTTTTTACTTCCTAAACTACTTTTAATGTTGCCATGTGACTTGTCTTAGGAATTTTAATTTATTTTAAAGGATTTTATTCTTTTCAGGTGTTAGCTAGCTAAAGGAAAGTTTTATGGGGTGGGGAAGAGAAAATGCAAAGGAGAACTTCTAGAACTGTAAGTTTCCAGAAAAGGCAGGAAGGATTTTGTGTTGTGAGATAAGAAGCAGAAATGTTATTTCCAATGGGATGAAAAAGAGACATCGTGAGGCCCAGACATGATCAGGGACAAGCTAAAGTTAGTTTGCTCTTGGTTTCTCCTTCAAATACCTGGTCAACTCCTTGACGTGTCAGAAATCAACAGCAACAACATTATTAATTCTTTCTGTAAATAAAATAGATCTTGGTATAATTGTAATGCATTGATGTAGTGTCTGACATCCTAGTGAAAAGTATAATGTGCAATAAATCTCGGCAGAGGGCTTTATAATTGTATTCTGTGTTGGAAACAGACGTATTTGAACCCAGGAGTCAACAAGTTACTCTTTGAAAAAGCAAGAATTGTAGAACATGAAGTAGATTTAATAGGGCTTTACTTTTGTAGTCCTGCTGAGTTACTATTATCCAAAATACACAAAAGCTGTTTTCACTTTGTTCACAATTTCTCCTAATGGCTTTTTCCAGATAAAAGTATTTTCTATGTGTGATTATTCGGGTCAGTGCATTGTTTAAATGCAATTGTTTTGTTGCCTTTTATGCCTTTTAGAAAATGGCATGAAAAAATTATAAACTTCACTAGAAACTTTGCATTTTATTTTTTGACTAAATAAATCTTATGCAGGTACATGGGCAGGCTGACAACATGTCTGAGTGTTCCAACAAACGAATTTTTATTTGAATTGTAACATTGTTGGTAATACCTACCTCTGAAACATCATCTGCGATTTGAAAGACATTGACCCCACTATTGCAACCAAGAATTGAAATTTTTGTGCTTTTGCAGTGTCACTGGTGTAAATTGGTTAGGTTTTTTTTTTTTTTTTTTTTTTCCTTAACAAAAGCCACTCAAACACATCACTTTTCTCTGAATGCCAATTAGGAAGTAACACTGTGGTCCATATGACTTCACATTAAAATCACCTTTGTAACTTTCCCCAAATTCTGATGACCAGTACTCAGTTGCTGGTAATTATCATTTAGTACTTAGGCATGGAGCCCTAGCATTAGTATGTTTTCATGTACAGCTTGCTTGTGAATTTTTGTTGTAGAGAGAACAAAACAAAATGAAAAGTAAGGTATGATTTCTCTCATAGGATGAGTTTATAATCTTAATAACCATTCAAAGTCTTAAGTACTTAAGTCGTCTTGGAAATTGGAATGGAGGGAGCCATGTGGGAAGAGATCGCTGGTGATAGGATAGCTTGGGTAGTTTAGACAATAGAAGGGGAGGGGAAGGCTGAGTGAGGTTACATAGGGGGTGAAATTTCACCAGAAAAATTAATGGTAAGTGAGTACTGAATCATGGAATTGCTTATATGTCTAAAACATACTGGTATCTTTTACAATTCTATTTTATTTACGTATGTGGTACAAATAGCCAACTGGGTTAATTCACACCAAGATATAATTATTTTAGTATATTATTTAAATATAAGTACTGTTCCAGCTCCTATAAACACTTCCAGGCCCTTGACCTCAGCATTTTGTAATGAACTATCAACTTGCTTATGACTTTATTTTCTAGTCTAAACCTCTGATCTCACACTTCTTACACCGGCAATATCAAGGTCATCTTTCCCAAGTCCCCTGACTCAACTCACTCTCCATCCACATAAAACCTCACCTCATACCTTCGTGTGTGTGTGTGTGTGTGTGTATACATACACATGTATATATATAAAATGCATATATATGTGTGTGTATATATGTATATGTGTGTGTTTATATATATATACACACCCCAAGTCCTTCTCCAACAGTTGAGCAGCCTCCACCCACAGCTTTCCCTTCTTCCCTTTTCTCACTCAGTGAGTGAAAGTATCATTCTTCCTACAGTCTTCACATTTGCTCTGGATATTCACTCCTGTCTATCTTCTTGTATATAGAAGAAATTCCTTCCTCAGATAATTATATTTACCTTTCAAAGCCTTGTTGAAACTTCATTTTATAAAGGAGGCTTCCTATGACTTACATTCTTCTCTTTCTGTGTGGGAGAAAGGAAGGAGGAGGGGGCTAAAGTCCCTTATAGCATCTAGTTCCTACATATAATATGTGATTGCTGATTCAATTGTTTGTCTTCCCCACTACATTCTATACCCCTTAAAAGACGCCACCATGTGGTGGATCATGCCTGTGATCCCAGCACTTTGGGAGGCCAAGGTGGGAGAATCACCTGAGGTCAAGAGTTCAAGAGCAGCCTGGACAACATGGTGAAACCCTGTCTCTACAGAAAAAACAAGAATTAGCTGAGCATGGTGGCAGGCTCCTGTAATCCCAGCTACTCGGGAGGCTAAGGCAGGAGAATCGCTTGAACTCAGGAGGTGGTCGCTTGAACTCAGGAGGTGGAGGTTGCAGTGAGCCAAGACCACAGCATTGCCCTCCAGGCTGGGCAACAAAAGCGAGACTACATCGCACAACAACAACAACAAAAAAACCACCTTCCCTTATTCAACTTTCATTTACCAGTATCTAGTATTAACAGAGTATACAAAAACTCTTCCATCCCAATGGAAAAAACAGAAGATAATTTATTTTGAAATAAGTAATGGAACATATCATACATAGTTTATTTATGAGTTGCAAATATTAAGGAGAACCTAGAGACCAGCTAAAATCTCCACATCATCCAGAATTGTCAGTGATTGTTATAGGCATTTAAAGGTGATAGCATAATGAGACATCAAGGAGACCTACTTGCAAAGCTTTGTATGAATTTATAACAAATGGCCAAATGCTGTGAGCTCAACTCTGCAATGAACAATAAGTCATAGCCAGGTTGAGAGTCAGCATCAATTATAAGCTTACTCTGATGACATGCTACAAGGAGAACAGAAGGTAATGTCTAAGTGTGTCCCACAGTTTTCTGGTAAGAAAACAAAATGAAAACAGGATAAATATATAAGCGTATCCATATATATATGTATAATACATATATGAAATTAGAAAAACACAGAAACATACATATATGTTTATACGTATACATATATACACACATATGTATATGTGTACTTCATATACATGTATAAATACATGTATATACACATATTTGTATATGTTTTCTCTGATTTCATTTTGCTTACCAACTGAAATTATACACACACACACACACACACACACATAAGTTTCTTTAAATTTCAATTGGTTACAAACAAAAGAAAAATAAGTCACATTTTGCAGGGAATGTTTCAAGCTCTGAAGAGACATTATAGGAAATTATCCATGAATAATTTTGCCACCTTTGTGAGATGATTTGAATGGTGGCGCTACATATGCTGGAGTTATTGTAGGAGACTTTTCTGAAGTTTGGTAATTTGGGGTTCTAGTTTATATTAGATGTTTTTGATGTGAAATGTGACCCACACTTCCTAAATTTAGGTTGTTTTTATTGCTCTGTCAACAAAATCATTTAGAGGATTTTGGAGAATAGAGAACCATTAAATTAAAATGTTCAGCTATAATAATTTTGGGCTGGGCACGGTGGCTCACACCTGTTGTCCCAGCACTTTGGGAGGCCAAGGTAGATGGATTACTTGAGGCCAGAATTTCGAGACCAGCCTGGCCAACATGTTGAAACCCCATCTCTACTAAAAATGCAAAAATTAGCTGGGCATGGTGGCACACTCTGTAGACCCAGCTACTCAGGAGGCTGAGGCATAAGAATCACTTGAACTCAGGAGGTGGAGGTTATAGTGAGCAGAGATTGGGCCACGGCACTCCAGCCTGGGCGACTGTGCGAGACTCTGTCTCAAAAAAAAAAAAATTTTTTTTTGAGGCAAAGCATGGTGGCTCACACCTGTAATCCCAGCACTTTGGGAGGCTGAGGTGGGTGGATCACTTGAGGTCAGGAGTTCAAGACCAGCCTCGCCAACATGGTGAAACCATGTCACCACTAAAAATACAAAAATTAGCCAGGCTTGGTGTTGTGTGCTTGTGGTCTCAGGTACACAGGAGGCTGAGGCACAAGATTCGCTTGAACCCAGGAGGTAGAGGTTACAGGGAGCCAAGACTGTACCACATCACTCTAGCCTGGCAACAGAGTGAGACCCCATTAAAAAAAAAAAAAAAAAACAGAATTTTGAAATTATGGAGTATTGGCAAAGAAGACAGCTAGGCATGGTGGCTCATGCCTGTAACCTCAGCACTTTAGAAGGCCAAGGTAGATGGGGTCGCTTGAGCCCAGGAGCTCAAGAACAGCCTGGGCAACATAGTGATACCCTGTCTCGACAAAAAGTAAAGTAAAGTAAATTAGCCAGGGGTAGTGGTGCATGCCTGTAGTATCATGCACTGGGTCAGGAGTGGGTGCTGAGGTGGGAGGGTCACTTGAGCTTTGGTGGTAGAGGCTGCAGTGAGCCGAGTTCTTGCCACTTCACTCCAGCCTGAGTGACAGAGTGTAACCTTGTCTCAAAAAGAAAAAGAGGCACAATCTTTAGCAAACGATTATTAATGATGTGTGAAGTTTATATATAATGTGCTTATTCAGCAATCATAATATAATGGGTACATTCTCCTCATAATAGTCATGATTTTTCGAATAACCTAAACCTGCTCAAAAACTTCGTACATTTCCATTAGAATCAGAATAACATCCATATTGTAAATGTGCTCTAAGTCCAAAGGCCCTGCATTGTCCTTCCTCTCTGACCTCTCTTCACTCCACTCTCCCTCTTCTTCTTTGTGTTCTGGCCTCCGTAGTTCTCCTGGACCCTTGCACAGGCCACATACATCTGCTTCAGAGAGTCTTTATGTGGTGTATGTCATTAGTTTTTCCTGGAATGACATCCTCACTGATTTTAGCAGTGCCAGCTCTTCTCATTGTTGCTATCTGAAAGATGCCATGTCCTCAGGCCATCTATGACATCTAATTGAAGAAAACCCCAGTCATTACCTCCCAGTCCTCTGCATTCCATTACACAACATTATTTTCTTCCAAGACACATTCCAATATCTGATATCATCCTATTTTCTTGGTTTCTGATTTCTTTGTTTTCTTTTTTTCTCCCTTGACTATAATCTCCATGAAAACAAAACAAAACCAAACCGTATTTATCATGTTCACTGTGGCATCCCCCAAATCTAAGATAAGTGGTACTCAAATAGCTTCATATAAATAAATCATTGAATGTTGCACTGCATGTGTATGTTGCCTTCTTCCAGGGCTAGAAAATGTTCATACCCTTCCAATGGATAAGTAATCACCCTTATGATTTCCAAGAATGGGGAGTTGTAAATCTTTCAAATTAATCCTGTAACTGTATAATACCAACAACCTTTAGTTTCACTTAGTAATACTTCCACATTTGATCATATTTAAAAAAATATCACCCCTTTTTCTGGATGCTGCTGGTTTTATATCTGATGGATTTACTTACTACACTCCTACCTGAGCTGAGAGTGGGTGGGTTGGTATGCTACGTCAATTGATAGATTAATTTATACAGCAAGTATTTATCAAGCCCTTCCTATCTGCTTAGTGCTATGCTTGGTGTAGGACATAAGTTGAAACTGCTGTAACCTTCATGGAGTTTGCAGTTTACTAATATACAGAGCACACAATCAAACTTTTTAACAATGAATCACAGAAAGTGTTATGATTTGGGAATGGCAGAATGTCACGGCATACAAAGCTGGAACGCCAGACTCAAGATAGCGTGATAGGGAAGACTTCCCGAAGAAGTGGCATCAAACCTGAGACTGGAAGGATACATAGGCATTAGTCAGGAGAAGTTAAGTATCCACCTGGCCTAATTCCCCGAAGAGAATAGTTTCTGGAACCCAGCCTTTAAAGTGCTTCATTCTATTTGATGCAGTGTTAAAAAGTTGGTTTGCTTCCAAATGTAGTCCATCTAGTTGCTGCCATCATCATCATTGTTATCATCATCAGTATTTATTCAGTGAAGAGTTACCTCTAAAAACGTTACATGATTTAGTCAAGAAACTTTCACAACAACTTTAGCAGTAAGCTAAAGCGTATATTTGCTTTACACATGAGGAAGTGAAGCTCACACTATTTCACTCTGGCTCACCCAGCTACTCAGTACTATGTGCTTCTGTTCTCTGCTGCTCCCCGTGATGTTTGCACTGGACTCAGTTTGCTTGGAGATGCAATCTTTGGTTCATAACATGGGTAATATGTCAATGGAGACAAAAGGTGACCTATGCTGCATGATTTAATGCCCAGGTCTCCTGGCCTGTCACTGACCTTGTGGATCCTAGATCATTTCAGATAATGGCAACAGACACTAAACAATGCAGCATCAGTTCAGGTCTAGGGTTGCTATAGCGACTTACTCTGTGACATAAAAGAAGGAAAATGCACTTTACCTCAGACTACTAGGCTGAAATCCACAACACTGCCTTGAGTTTTAATTATCTTATAGCTATCTCGTGAAACAGTATGTTTCTTTAACTTAACCTTGCAATAGAACATTTTGAACAAAAAGTTTCTTGACACAGGGATGTTACCATGCACTGGCTGTACCAAAACTATTCATTTCCTCTGAAGAATATCCATTGCCTCTGAATGAAACTTCCACACTTGACTCTCTTCTATACACTCTCCAGAGCTTCAAGGCTTTGCCATTAAGGTAAACTAACAGTTGTATTTGCTAAACCCACATTCTGATGATCAGAAACACACACTTAATGGCTGTCTGTCTGGCTTGGCTCAATCTTGAGTTTTTACCTTCACAGTAGCAGTGGGTTCCTGTATCTTTATCTTTAAGATAGGCCCTACTGCCAAATTCCAACAACAATCTTGACCTGAGGCAGTCAGTAGCAAACAAGCCCAGTGACTACTGGGATTCAGTTTCAAGTTGTATGTGCTGCTCTTTCGAAAGTGACCATGCGACCCAGTTCTTGAAATCCTTTTCTTTCATTAGTTACCATCCCCTGTCCATCTCCAGGCGTCAAGGTTGTATAATTTAGGGTTTGTTTGGATGCTTGTTTTTGCCGTTTAGGGACCTGTCCATTCCTTTTCTGATAATGGAGATTTGTTTTTGGCTTGTCAGCCTCTCTCTGGGGACCTCATAGGAAATTGGGTAAAAAAGTAAACTTTCAAAGTTCTCACTCCTAAGGAACTCAGTTAGGGACTGCATATATATACATATACATACATACATATATATGTATATATACGTGTGTGTATATATATACACGCACTATATACATATATATTTTACTCTTCTGTAAGAACCTGTTGCTACTTGAAGATCTTTTGCAAAATTATCAAATTCATATAATTATCAAGACCACAGTAAGTAGTCTAAATGTGTGAAACCAGCCATTTGGTAAATACGGTCACCTGAGGGCCTGTCCAAACAGTCAAACTATTCCTTTAGATTTCACTCTGCCTGTGTTTGAATGTGATCCTTCTGTTCCCATACATCCTACTTTTCCTTAGGACATGAAAATTTGCTTTTTAGGCAAAGTCTCCAATTTTGAAGAATTGGTAACTAATCCAGAAACAATAAAAACCAATATTGAGTAGACAAAATATAAAATGAAACAAAGAAATAAAAGTGATAACTGTAACAGCTTTCTGGAACTGGCCTAAGACCTTTAGCTTATACCAAAAGCTGACATAACTCCAGTAATATTCATCTAGTATAGCACAGTGAGTTACAAAGCTTGGATAACTTCTTGCATTAACAGCACCCTGGTATCTGGAACTAAAGTTGAGCCTCAGCCTTCTTAGGCTCTGACTTTCTAGAAAAAAAAATTATCCAAATTCTAATGTAAAATGGCAATCTAGTTTGGTTCATCACTTCCAAAGAGATAACTGAAAGCT
Source organism: Rhinopithecus bieti (assembly GCF_001698545.2). Lineage (NCBI taxonomy): Eukaryota > Metazoa > Chordata > Mammalia > Primates > Cercopithecidae > Rhinopithecus > Rhinopithecus bieti. The sequence continues at coordinate 187,209 of NW_016824093.1, forward strand.
GTGAACACTTATAGATCTATACATTAAAGTATGTAGTATTACTAACAGGAGCATTGATGCTACTGCTACTACTACTAATAATTGGTAGTAATATTATATATTAGGAGTTTTTTCAGACTTGAAAATGTCACGGCCATAAACTCCAAATTCATGTGTCTGGGCTTTTTCTGATTTCAGCTAATCTGATTAAATTCCATATAAAGATAGTATAATCATCAGCAGAAATGGTGATTTTAAAGCATACCTAAGGAAAAATGAAACATCCGGGACTCCCAAAGAGATTTGATAAGTTTAAGCAAATCACTTTTGCCAATATCTGGGGCCACTTTTATTTCTAACACTCTTTTACTGTTACTGACAACATTCCTGGTATCCTCTCACCTGACAGCAGCTGTCATTATAAAAATTGCCAAGCCAATTCAGAAAGCACCTGCACAATGCCGGGGACTTAAACTTTTAACAACCTTCAGGAAAGCCTAGACTCATTACCACCTCTTGTCAGCTTGTACATGAGCTCATCTTTTAGTTGCAAAAGTTGGCAGATTAGAATATTATATATGACAGATCTGAAATAGCATCGATGACATCCTTCCCTATAGTGTCTGTGAAAAGAAGCATTATGAAAAATCACATTTAGAAATTTGATAAGTACTCTACAAATTGAAGGAGGTTAGGTTCATGGCTATTTATAATCTATTTCATTTGTCATTAAAAATTCTAGCACGCTGTGATTTTTAAATATTATAAGGATATCAGAAATGCTATGGAATGTTACTCCTTGGCACATATTGATTTTTTGCTCTTAAGACTTTTTAAAATTTATTTCCCTAGGTATATTGAAAGAACACTAACCTTTTCTTTTGAGTATAGTCTTTTCTACTTGACAAACTATCTCTTCTTTCTCTGCGTTGTGTTTCTGAAGTTGGATTATGCTCCCTTATATAGACCTCTCTGTCACAACTCCTGAAAATATTTTGTCAACAAACTATTGTTTTTAAGTAATAATTATTTCCTTTTCCAAAAATTCAGTGAATTTGTTATATATGAAACAGAAATAGAACTTTCAATTTCCAGAGATTAACATCATATAACCAAAGCTAGCATATGGGATTTAACTAATTCTAGGCAAAAGCAAGGAAATATAGCAGTCTGCTTCTCTTGGGTACTCCTATAGTACATTACTACCATTTTTGTTTCTGAAATTATAAAATATACTTTGCAGATTCCTCTTATTATCTGTGTTGCTAACCTCTAAAAATACAGATTATCAACCACCAGATAAGACTTCTATGTAAAGGTTTTTAATTTCTTTCTTTTTCTTGACTACATTATTGTTCAAACTTTGAATATTTCCTATTTTTTAACTCATTGATTCTAAGTCATGACAGCATAAAGGAGAATCCTCCTGAAATCATTGTTTTGATGAAAGGCAAAAGTGTTTTATATTTACACCATAACTGGCTTACATACACTTGCCTTGTCCAATTTAGAAGGGACTTTGCATCAGGGTTTCTATTCTATGCACACAGATGATTTTGGCTAGTGGGTGGGCGTGAGTAGGCAGTTGTGGCAAGTGGAGTTCAAAATCCTAAACTCATATTTTATAAGTGGTAAGTCATAAATAACTTAGGATTCTATGCAGCTCTCCTTTACTGGTTTAATGAGGTAAAGGAGAACAGTCATCATATTAAATTATGTCAGTTTTTCTGGGAACAGGTGACAGAACAAATCATTTCAAACTCCCTCATTCTACATTCTAAGAATCCACTGAGGACTATAACTGCTGACCTTTGTTGCAGTGAGCTGTAGCTTGCGAAAAAAATAATGAGTGAAGATTATATTTTACTGAACATTCTTGCCCTAGACAAAATGATTCTTACCAACACTCACCCCTATAAAATATTTCTCTGAGAACATGCATATTATCCATTAAAAAGAGCTTCCCAATATAGACATTCTTATTTTTCATAAACACTTTAGAATGTTAATTGCTTTGTTCAGAACTGAATTGAGGAAGAGTTTATATTTGACATATGCATGCATATATATGCATAACAATTATGCATCTCCATATATATGCACACATATATAAATGTATTTAAATGTTTTTGTCAACTAATGTCTATATCAGGCTACAGAAAAATTAAACTTTTGATTTGAAAGTTGCATTAGTAAGAGAGCTAACATTTTATTACGTTTCTTTCAAATTTCTGGGACATTCATACTAAACCCACAACTTTTAAATTTCATGTTTCCTTAGATCTCAAATCAGCATTTGTTATTTCCTAAAGAATGTTTCAGGGACCATTAGTCACAAGAGATGCTTAATAAAGGAAATAAAGATTCCACGGCCACGTGTGTTGGGAAACACTGTTATTCCTTCTAAAAGAAATGTGTGATTCTATTTTTATAGTAAAGGTTCTAAATCATGTGTTTAACTTTGTTTAATCTAGTATTCCCCACACATGTTTGATTTATAAAATGTAAGATTCTTTGTCTAGGTAATTCTTAGCAACTTTTGTTGAAACAATAGTTAGCAAAAGTTTTGAACTTTTCATGGGAATGTATTATGTATTTATGTGTATTGCTTCAAATGCCTTTGATTTCTAACTTTCTCTTGGATATGGCATGTAACACTCCCATTTATGTTGGGCATGGCATTCTTGAAACAGATTTATGTTTACTAGTAATTAATTATAATGAATAAGCCTTCTTTTTAAACAACATGCTATAATTATTCCTTGTCTTTTAAGTATACTAACATGACAGCATAGAATGTTAATGATAAAATTTTTGTCACTTCAGTTAGCTGTATCTGAATAGACATTATGAAGATTCTTGTATTCAAATGGTTGCCACTTAAAACAGTTTTCCTAATATGACTCATAGACTACCGGAATGGAAAGTGAGATCTGGAGATCATTTGGTCTCAATTCAATTTTTTCCCTCTTGTATATGAAGGAAACAAAACAAAACAAAACAAAGAAAAACAACAAATCTAAAATTAGAACCTTTAAGGGAAGATAGAATCTACCAATAAGAGGGCATTACAGCAAAATGGTTAAGCTCACAGACTCTGGAGCCAATATATCTAAGATCTGTTCCTGATTTTACTAGTTGTGAGCCATTTGATTTGGGGCAAATTCTTGACCCTTTGCAGTTTTAATTCCCTCATGTGTAAATGAGTTTAGGGTGGTTGGGGCCAAGTGAGTTAAGTTATGTAAAACTTGACTACCTGGTGCATAGTAAAAGTTGTTTCATTTTTCTTTTTTTAATACTATTATTAAGATTGAAGTCTGTTTTTTTAGCAAAATGTCTTCAGAGAACATTTTATTTAATGTCCCTATAGAGATTACTTGTGTTTAATAAATTAGCATTCAATAAATATTATAAGAAAACACAGCAAGGTTGTGATCAAGGCTCCAAAGTGCCAAAGCAGAGCTACAGATACCAAGGACACAGAGGAATTCAGAAGCTGGAGATGTCATTCTGTGGTAGGATCCATAGACACAAGGGGTAACAGGGCCGCTGGAGTCCTTGATCCTGCAGTATTTACAGTCTGGGGAAGGTGGTGGTCACAAGTGATAAGAAAGCAATGTATGCAGGAAACATCATGAGCAGTAAGAATGTAGTAGTCAGGACGGCTAGTGAGAGATTTCTCTGGCTCTGTTTGCCTAAGTAGGCAAGGAGGACTACATTAGCAGAAGGCTCTGTAGAGGAGGTAAATTTGTCCTGGAGGTGAAGAGTGAAGGCCAGTTAGCAGCTTGGAAAATGTCAGTGATTGAAAGGAAGTAGCTAAGTTCACTGATTTTTATAGCTATATTATTCTTAAAAGCAAGTCTGGTTTATAAATTCTATACCAAATATATCTAGGTTTTTCATGCTTTCTAAACTTTCATTCCTTTATCTCCAAATAGAAAGTGTTCAACTTAAATTGACTGAATCACAATTACTCTTAATTTTAACAGTCTTTCTGATGATAAGGGAGGGGTTAGAATCACTCAAACAGCTTGACTACATTGTACTTAAAATGAGTAGAGGCTAACATATTTATGATTTCTGAGCCAATAACATTGTCTAATGTGAAATCTTAGAACGCTTCCCAATGTCTGGATCTTCTCCCTTTGACCACAATGAGACAGGACAGAACTCAAAGCCCTACTGCAGTGATCTGAGGCTCTGTTCTGGCCAGTAAGTGGTGGAGGGTATGATATGTGTCACGCCCAGGTCAGAGCACTGGATCATATGCAGGATTCTTCAGAGGCCCCTTCCCACTGATGCAGTGAATAGGAGGCTATAAAGATGAAGCCTCAGTCGCCCAAGGTCTTGAAGAACATGCAGTGATCAAAGCAGTCCTCGGTGCAGAAGTTGCATGAGGAAGAAATCAAAGTTTGTTGTTTAAACTATTGAGGTTTTGAGAGTTTTGCTATACTGCATCGTAACCTAGTCTAGCCTACCTGATATTCATATTTATCAACATAAAATCACATGTGTGTGTGTGTGTGTGTGTGTGTGTGTGTGTGTTCTTTGTCTCTTAAGCAGGAAAAGAAAGCTAAAATGAAAATACAATTCACAACAGTTTTCCTCTGGTTGATATAATACATGCAAAGAGACAAAAACGGAACCTTCTCTATGCCTTTGCAAGGAATCCAGTTTTCAGTACATCAAAGAAAAAATATTAATCTCAGGTCAGTCTGTCACTCTGTATCATAATGATAAATTAGGTAAATGAGTGAGGAGAGTAGGGTATGGCATAAGATATCCTCACTATATAGATAGAATGACTGAAGGTCAGCTAAAAGGGCTTAATTTCTCAAGGTTGCAAAATCATGAGAATATGCCTCCCAACTCACTTACATTTTCAATATGTCAATTATAATACAAAACTTTACAGAATAGTATTTTAGGTGTATAATAGATTGACCTCAATTATTTCAAATAATAACTTTTTATGTTAGTTATATTAACTTGTTAGAATAGAAAGCTGTAAGATGTATTTTTTCTTTGTCTAATCATCTCTAAAATCAGCAATCTGAAATAATAGTAAGAGATGCTGCTCCTCATTTCAAATAATACAGATATATGGGAAAAATAATGGCAATTTTACTATCATATTTTACTTTTTTGTATGTGTAGATTATAAGGCTATTTTTCTAATAAAGTAAGTTCACTAATATATCTCACTGTGTTAACCTTCCTATTTCCTACATGTCCTCAATATTCATAAAAATAATTTTCCGGCCGGGTGCGGTGGCTCACGCCTGTAATCCCAGCACTTTGGGAGGCTGAGGCGGGCGGATCATGAGGTCAGGAGATCAAGACCACGGTACAACCCCGTCTGTACTTAAAATTACAAAATATTAGCCAGGTGCAGTGGCGGATGCCTGTAGTCCCAGCTACTCAGGAAGCTGAGGCAGGAGAATGGCGTGAACTCGGGAGGTGGAGCTTGCAGTGAGCCGAGATCGCGCCACCGCACTCCAGCCTGGGCAACAGAGCCAGACTCCATCTCAAAATAATAATAATAATAATAATTAATAATGGTTTATTAAGTTATGCACATCTTTGAAATGTTGGCACATTTGGTTACACAATATTAAGCAAATCACATTCATTAATATGACCATCAGTCTCATCCAAAAAATCCTTAAGAATTGGAAAGTGGTCAAGATCTTGGTGGTGAATTCAAATTTTCCAAAATTCCGGTTTTCTCTTGAAAGCTCAAGTTACATCATTGGCAATAGATATGACCCTTTTTTGTTGTTGTTGAGAGACAGTCTCGCTCTGTCGCCCAGGCTAGAGTACAGTGGTGTGATCTTGGCTCACTGCAACCTCTGCCTAGCTCAGATTACAGGCATGCGCCACCACGCCTGGCTGATTTTTTTTTTTTTTTTTTTTTTTTTTTTTTTTGAAGAGATGGGNTTTAAAGTTTTTTATTTTATTTAATTTATTATTTGAGAAAGGATCTTGCTGTGTCATCCAAACTGGATTACAGTGGCACGTCCTCAGCTCACTTTGCAACCTCCACCTCCTGGGTTCAAAGGATTCTCCTGCCTCAGCCTACTAAGTAGCTGGGACTACAGGTGCCTGCGACCACACCCGGCTGATTTTTGTATTTTTAGTAAAGGTGGGATTTTGCCATATTGGCCAGGAGGGTCTTGAACTCCTGACCTTAAGTGATCTGCTGCCCTCCACCTCACAGTGCTGGGATTACATGGGATTACAGGCATGAGCCATGGTGACCCGCCTAAAGTTATTAAACAGTAGTTTTTTCTTTTGTTTACTTCTGGGTCCTATTTTGATGCCCTGTGATGCTCAATGTTCTCATAGTACCCTTTAATTTCTGAGTCATTTCAAATAACTAGGAGGATATTGAATGTACTCAACATGAAGAAATGATAAATGTTTAAGAACAGATAGATATGCCTATTACCCTGATCGGATCACTAAACTATATATTGTAACATCACTCTGCATGCCATGAATTTGTACAATTATTGTGCCAAACTAAGAAAGTAAATTCAAAACGGAAAAAAAGCATATAAATTTCTCTTCACTTCCACTATCTTGTTGAATGACAATAGCCAAACAAATACACCATTATTTCTAATATACTAATAAATGTTAAACATCTTCATCTTCCAAGGTAATATATTTGGGTTTTAATTGGATCATTGGAGGGCAATAATGAGAAGGATTAGTTTCTTCTTGTCGTGAAAGATTAATGGCTTACTTACACATACGGACCTTTTTCTGCATAGATTCAATTTTCAAGATCCATTTTAAATACTACCTCTTCTATGAAGCCTTTTCCTTCTATACAGTGACCACACACCCTTGTTTGAACCTTGGGACTCATCATAATTAATAGCACCCCCTATCCCCCCGAAACAGAATTTTCATGTTCTATTTGTCTGATTAATTATGTGGTCATACTCCTACCCTAGAAATTGAAAAATGAGAATCACAGCTGATCTTATTTTTTGCATTACCACCCTACATTATTAATGCTTATATTTTAGAATATGTTTAGTTTGTAATTTGACTGCCATGGTTTCATGATTTTATATCCTACATAATATATCTTTATCATGTTACCTTAAAGACAAATATTTACCATTATATATATTTACAACTTTACTTGCATACAGATACAGTGCAGTAAAGGTATTTGATAAATTTTGAATAAACTAGTGGCTTTAGTTTCAAAGATAGTTCTTTGTAGTAAGTTATAAGTTTTCCTACTTGTTAAAGTTTATTAAATATATGTGTAATGGTCTTGTTTATTCAAGCTATAAATGCTTAGCTTTTAAAATTCTTTATAAATTATCCCTCCAGAAATAACCTGTTGGATATTTCTATGAAACAGTGCCAAATAAAAATCTATAAATATTCATAATGTTAATAATTTATTAAGCATTTTTAAATTATGAGTCAATCTAAACATATTTTAGTGGCATGTCATTATAACAGACACAATGGGAGAAAATTTTAATTCCCCTCACCAATAAACCTCTTTAATTATATAGATGTTTATTTTAAATAATTCAAAAAAATGGATTCTTATGTAATAAATCCATGAAACCAAGGGGATACTATTGAATTCACTGTTCTAAATCCTCTGTTTTAAAATTAATGATATATCAAGGGATCTTATGCATCAGAGACTATCAAACATTTTAATAACTTCAGCATCTTAAAGAAAACACCATGAATATTTCAATATTTTTATCTTATAATTGTGTTATAATTGACATTCTTACAAAATAAATTTCCTTTTTTTCTTTTTTTTCTTTTAATGTAAATGCTTCCAGTGCTGTGATGTGAATACCTTTAGCTGTAAATGAAAGAAAACCCAAATATGGTATTGGGTTACTGTCTGTGGTCAACTTGGTGTCATCACAGCCCCCATCTTCCCTCTTTTCTGTAGATACAGAAGAGCAGGATCCTGTTCATGTTACCCAGGATCCTGTTCCCCATAGGTTAGTGATCAGAGTCTGCTAATAAGAGATGTTTTGCAAGATTTATAAGGCTTAAGAGAAAGACATCTTTTTTCCTTTGGAGGCAATTGTAGCCAGATGAGACAGGAGATTCACAGTAATTTACCAGCAAGCTCTTAAGAACATCATGATTTTCTGCTGATGTCTGCATACTTGATAGAAACTTCTAAAGATTTTTGAGAATTGTAGCATCTTCCATGTGAACCCTAAGAACCTCCCACTTCAGCTTTACAAGTTGATATGTTCAGTGGTGGCTTTCTGGATCTCCATTCTTTCACATGTCGAAATGTGTTCATAATTCTCATATTAAACGCTTCATACCTGAAATACATAGAGTGGTTTCTGTCATCAAATCCTAACTGGTACACCAATTAAAAATGACCTAAATCAAATGGACTTTTGCTTTCTCACATAAGAGTTGTGAAGGTAAGTGTGTTCTAGAAGTATTTATTTCAGAGGATTGATGACATCATCAAAGACCCAGTTTTCTTTATTTCCTTCTCTGCCATACTCAAGATATAGTCATATTTTCTTAGACTGGCTCCTCTCTTCAACACAACTCCAAGACCTGGACAAAAAGGCCCTTATGGCACAAGCATCCCTCAGCCACAGGGAAGCATTCTATCATATTTCTCAATAACCATCAAAGCAAAAGATGACTATAACTGAATGCTGGAAGATGTGTAGGTGATGCCATTGTCTATTTCAGAACTATTAAACTGCAAGTAACAGATGAAAGAGAAGTAAATTAACCTGTTAGAAAGCATAAGGTTTCTGACATAGTCACTTCCCAAAAGGGATGAGTTTCCATTTTCTTGCCTCTCTATGTGATCTGGATATATGCAGGTCAGTGTGTACTAAAAGTGTGCAGCAGTTGCACATGGTGACTGAAAAATATATATATTGTTTCCTGAGATGGAGTTTCATTCTTGTTGCCAAGGTTGGAGTGCAATGGCATGATCTTGGTTCACTGCACCCTCCGCCTCCTGGGTTCAAGTGATTCACTTGTCTCAGACTCCTGAGTAACTGAGATTACAAGTATGTGCCACCATGCCCGGCTAATTTTTGTACTTTTAGTAGAGACAGCATTTCACCATGTTGGCTAGGCTGGTCTCGAACTGCTGATCTCAGGTGATCTGCTTGCCTCAGCCTTCCAAAGTGGTGGGATTACAGGTGTGAACCACCACGCCCGGCCGAAAATATTTTATAATATTAAAATAATGTGTAAGGCATATCAATTTTATACAGAAAACTAGATGGATTCTTAATACAAGAATTGTGAATTACTTTATGTTATAAAATGTATTTAATATTTAAATTTTTTCAAAAATAAAATTTAAATGTTAGCTATATTTAAATAATTTAAATACAGCCATGCATTTCTTAACAACAGGACTATTGTCTGACAAATGCTTTGTTCAGTGATTTTGTTGTACAAACATCATATGGTATTCTTAAACAATCATAGTTGGCATGGCCTGCTACACACCTAGGCTATATGATCTAACCTATTGCTCCTATGCTGCAAACCTGTACAGCCTGTTACTGTATTAAATACTGTAGGCAACTGTAATAAAATTGTAAGTACTTGTGTATCCAAGCATTGAAAAGGTAGTATTTTGCATCACAAAGGTACAATGGCTATGTCACTAGGCAATAGACAGTTTTCAATTCTATTATAATCTTATGGGACCACCATTAGATATGTGATTTTTCCTTGACAGAAATATCATTATGCAGCATATAACTTATTGTTAAAGACAAGAAAAAAAAATGCACATGCCAGAAATTCGACTGAAAATCAGAAGACTTCTCTTTTCCATGCACAGCTTATAGTTTGTGCTACTGTGCTAATAGTGACGATGTTCTGTTGAAAAATTCTAATATTGTACACGATGCTTTCTGAATCTACCCACATGTGAGACATCTTATGAAGCACACATTAAATTTCAACTTAAGATCACATCTGGGCACACAATGTTAATGCCATGTAAATTCAGTAAAAACAATTTGATTTAATATAGGTAAGATACAAAACGTACTAGAAGCAAATTGTTTTGGGGAGAAAATTAAATTAATTTTGAAATTGTGCAATCTACAGTTATTTAGAATGGTTTATAAAAAAACAGGTTTAATTTGGTTACTTTACTTTAAATAAAGGTTAAAATTATTTTACATTTTTTAGAAAAATTATTTTTCTGAA
>NW_016824093.1:197709-250662 GCF_001698545.2 Rhinopithecus bieti
ATTTGTACTACTATCCCTGTCCTGTAAAGGTTAGGGGTGGAACTATCCCTCATCCTCCCCAAATTATGATTTATAGTTCCAGGTGGCAGAGACGCAGAAAAAGTTAGCTTTACCTGTGTAACAAACCAGCATGCCTTACACATGTATTCCAGTACTGAAAATTAAAAAACAAAAAATCTTGTCTCAAAATTTTCTCAACAAATCTTCCACATGGTAATTTATTTATGCATATTTTCTACTTCTTCCTAAGTCAACTAAAACAAATTGCATGTTATTTAGAAAATATTTCACTTTTTACATATTCTTTAATTTAGCATATATAGTGTTTCTTATAATGGTAATCTTAATATTTATAAATAGAGTTTTAATTGGTATTAGTGACTTTTATCCTAGGGAAACTTGACAAATACTGCTTTTGTTATTTTTAATTAATTTCAAATTATATTTTTGTATTGCCTTCTACCTTATATATACATTTTAAATGAAGTTTGAGAGACAAATATTAAGAATTTTTCTTTTTTATTGAGACAGTTTTTATGTAGTCGTCAGATTAGATCTTTAATGACATTTTATACATTTCCATATACTGTGTTCTTGTTATTTTTGATTTATTAGCCTTTAAGGTTTTGTTTCTTTTCTGATTGAGAAATTATTTAGGAGTGTTTTTTGAAAGAAATCTTCGGGTTTATTTCAATCATGAATTTAAACTTATATTACTCATTTCTATTTTAGTTTATGGGAGTTTAAAGAATATGCCCTATATGTACATTTGAAAGTTTACCGAGATGTTGCTATTTCTTACATAATAATGTTTTTAAAAACTTACAATGCTAGAAATGCTGTAGTTTCTATTTTCCAGATAGAAAGTTTACTATAATTCTATTAAACTTTACTAGATTGGTGTGAAATTAATTGCAATTAATTTCGCACCAACCTAATATTGATTAAACTCAGTAGCATAATAAAGAGAACTTCCTTTAAAATGCTAAAAGAGAAAGCATTTTAGGAACATTACTTGTTCCAGACTACATTAGGAATGCGTCTGCTGCACACTGCCATAGTATCCTTTAATTCCTCCACATAACACTTATTAGGCTAAGTACAGTTTATGTATATATTATTTTTTCCATAACCTGAATGAGCCCACAGTTTCTGTTTATTTAGTAGTATGCACTTACAAATTTTGTTTTGTATGTGCATGTAGGGTATATATTTGTAGCAATTAGTACACTATCACATGACAGTCAACCATATTTTTAATGAAAGAATGCATGACTGGCTGGCTGGATGAATAGTTGAATGTGCTAATATTCCTATTTTAAAAGAAAATGCTCTGTTGGCTGGGCGCGGTGGCTCATGTCTGTAATCCCAGCACTTTGGGATACCAAGGCAGGTGGATCACCTGAGGTTAGGAGTTCGAGATCAGCCTGGCCAACATGATGAAACCTCATCTCTACTAAAAATAGAAAAAAAAAAAAAAAGAAAAGAAAAGAAAAAAATTAACTGGGTGCAGTGGCAGGCACCTGTTATCCCAGCTATTAGGGAGGCTGAGGCAAGATAATAGCTTGAACCCGGGAGGTGAAGGTTGCAGTGAGCGGAGATTGCACCATTATACTCCAGCCTGGGTGACAAGAGTGAAACTCCATCTCAAAAAAAAAAAAAAAAAAAAAAAAAAAAAAGATGAAAATGCTCTGTTTGGAACAACCTGGGATGCAAAACTATTAGTTACAGGCCCCATTTCCAACCAATATACAAATGAATTGATAAGAAAAGATTAATAATGACAATCAAGGTTCTAAGAGTATAATCTTATTGAATTATTGATACAAAATAGACACAAAAGGAAAAAAAATAAAATGAGCTGTAGATGGCAAGAGTGGGTCAATGGCTCAAGGAGTCATTGGAAGATGAGAATAAGTTTTAGGCATAAATAGCACTTAAAACACAGGGAAGAAGTGAATTAAAGTTAGAATTTTCTGTATTGTGTCTCATTTAACTATTGCTCTAAAAAATACTTTTGATGTCTCCCTTGATTCAGAAAAATTAGTAAAGTATAAAACATATATACATACATTAAAAGTTAGTGAGTAACATATATGTATATGTAGTTTATGTATATATGGTTTATAAGTATTAAATTATATATATAACTATACAGTCAGATGTGTGTATATATATCTGTGTGTGCATGTTTTTATATACGTGCGTATATGAGTGTGTGTATATATAAAATCTGTATGTGTGTTTATACACATATATACGTGTATATATGTATTTGCACACATATATACATACACACACATACATATGTATATATGTGTATGTGTACACATGCACACATATGTGTATATATGTGTGTACACATACAGATATATACATACATATATACATATACACATATACACGCAGATTTTATATATATACATACACATATATGCACACACAGATATATATACACACACATCTGACTATATGTATAGTTATATATATAACTTCATATATACATAAAGTTAGTTCAGGCTTCTATAATAAATTAGCATAGACTAGTGACTTACACAACAGACATTTAGCTCTCACTGGAAGCTGGAAGTGTAAGATCAGGGTGCCAGCATTGTTGGGTTCTGATGATAGCTGTCTTCTGGGTGGCAGAGTTCCAGCTCCTCAAATCCTCGTATGACCAAAAGAGAGCTAGAGCCTCTCTGGAGTTCCCTTTCTAAGAGCACTAATCCCACTCATAAGGGCTCTATCCTTATGACTTAATTCATTCTCAAAGGCCCCACCTTCTAATAACATCACATTGGGGTTAGGATCTCAATATAGGAATTTTAGAGGGACACAAACATTTAGTCCATAACAAGGACTTTAAGAACATCTAAATGAAAAGGCACAAAACAATTTAATGAAGAACTGCTGAGGATGCAGTCAATTCACTTTCTTTAAACCATCCTTTTGTTATATGGTCTGTTATAGACAGTGTTTCGACTTGAGCATTTGAGGGCAAGTATTGGTAAGTTATTTATTGAAATTGTTTAGATTATTTAAATATATCTAGACAGGTTGGTAGATTTTACTTTTTATTCATTACTAAAAGCACTGTATTTCATTTGATCAAAAGTAGTTTCATTTGAAATTTGTTTGCTATAGAGAGATTGTAATTGTTGGAAATATTATAAAAATTAATTTGGATTTAAATCCACTATCTTACACTTACTAACTGTTTAAAATTGGCTTCCATATTCATAAAATGGAGAAGTTACTACCATCAACCAAACGAGATGGGATGCACGACTGAGATAGAGAAGCTGGCAGTGGTGATTTTAAAAAGTGGACAACTTTAAGACATATTTTGGAAATAAAAATGATAGGACTCACTGGTGGATTAGAATTAGAGGCAAAAGGCAAAGATTTCCCCATGCTTCCGACTTGAGCACCTGGTGTAATAGAAGGGTCAAGCGCATTGCAAATGGGAGGGCAGAACAGACCAGTATTGCCAAGACATTCTATTGAAAAGATGGCTGAATGTGCAGAGATAATTAAGCACACACATAAGATGTTATTGTCTCCATCCCACTGGATGGGGGCCATCCTTCAAGTGTGGCAGAAGAGGTTGCAGTGTGCATGGATCATATTTGGATGTTGATGAAGCATCAAAAGGAAGATGCCAATAAAGGAACGAATATTTGGGTCTGGTGTCTAGAAATACTGGCTGGGACAGAAATATACATTTAGAAGGTATTAGTAGGAGGAAGAACCAAATTATTTTTTAAACAGTGATCAAATATCTAGGGGGGAAAACAGGGATACGTTTCATTAATGAAACTAGGAGTAGAGAATGTGAAGGAAAAATTAACCAAGTTAAATGAAATGAGTGGAGAAAAAGGAAAGTAGCCAGAGCAACCTTTGGAGCAAAGAAGAATTTGCTTTGCATAATTTTGCCCAGAGAGGGGAAATATTGTAAGTCATTAGCAAATAAAGGTGCAGTGGAAAACAAGAGATGAATGTAGTCTCTAAGAAGGTAAGAAGGAATGAGCCTTAGGCCACAGGTAGAGACATTGGTCTTTGATAGGATAGGGCATCTTGCTTCCTTTGTCACAGAAAGTAAGTGAGAACAGTGGTGGTACAGCAGGTTTAAAGTTACAGGGAGTAAACAGTCAATATATTCAAAGTCATCACACTAAAAGAACTAAAAGGTAAATGTAAAATTGGTATATAGTATAATTTAAATCTAACGAAAGCTACTTTAAAAGATGACAAAATACAGAACAATGTCTACAGTAAAATAGTATTTGTAACAGCTGTGTTCTAAAATAACATTCTGTATTTATGTATTTTCATAGGAGGTATCCATTATTATTTTGTCAGAAGAAAAAAATGATTTACTTTTTTGCCTCTTGATTTTTCTCTAAGAACTTTTAATCGGCATGCTCATATGAAGAATATATTTTTTAATTTTGTTTATACCAAGTTCAGTGATTAGGCTAAAATCATCATAACTTTTAGGATGAGAAATTTTGAAATATAACATAAAAAATAAGGAACTGTTTAAAAGAAATAGCCAGCATAGATATCTTAATATGACTTTTATATAGGCAGGCTCAGGCTCTTCCACCTTGATTCTGTGGAACTGATTTACTGAAGAAGTATTCTCAGGAGAAGAACCTGTGACACAGTGAGGGCACAGAATAAGGCAGGGAAAAAGGCCAAGCAAAGATGTGATTTGGCTGAAATCGAGATTCAACACATGCTCACAAGGAACTTTGTAGTGTCAATGGCACCACAGTAGTCTCGCCTCAAGGCAAAAGGATGGGGCTCTTGTCCAATCATGCAGACATTGGCCACAGACTTCCTTTCCTCCCATTTCTGAATACGGTGTCCCTGTTGTAGAAAAAGCGCCGCTCTGGGCATTGTAGCAGCCATAGATGGGTGCATCTGCAGTAAATGGGATTTGTGTGAGGCAACCAGGATAACGGAAAAATTCATGTCCTAGGGCACCAAAAGAATTAATATCTAGCCCTAGTTCTTCTTTTAATCAGGACAGTACTATTTTTTCTTATCTTCACCAAAATGCAAATTATTTTTCAAGAAGTTTCTGTGTGAAGACTACAAAACATACTAGCAGCTTCTTGGGGTTTGGTCTGAAGGTTCATTGTAATATGAACAAACCAAGAGCTTCTCTCAACTCTTAGCTGGACCCCAAGTATTAATTGTTCAGTATAAATCTCTCCATAAATGAGTTGAAGAGATCATATAATTGAAACCCAAATATAGAAGCATCACACGGGGAAGAAGTTACTTCATGCCAATACATTTTCATCCTAAATAATTATTTCCTTTTTAAGTTATATGACATTTCAATTGTATTTAACTTTGTTGTTGCTTCTGTAATCTCGTTTTTATTTTATTTTGAGAAATACAGTGCTTTCTATATGGATATTGGCAAGTTCACTCATTCTGTTTTCCATTTGGCAAGCACTTAGTAAGTGCTTATTCTATATAAGGTAATGAATGAAACAAACAAAAAGACACAAATCCAGCTACCCACGAGCATAAAATGCAGCAAGATGACTGAGACATGCACATTATGCATTTCAACTTAATATCTCCCCTGATAAGAATCACTGGACAGATGCTGGTTATATTTGTTAATGAGAGAGCAAGTCACTCCTGGTGATCTCTGAGAGCTTCATGTAGGTCACATCTTACAGCACTAGATGTAATAAACAACATCAGAGAGCAGAAAGATTGGATGTGGACATCTCAGGGGCACAGACGTGAATGTGCAAAGGAAGTGAGGTGCGAAGTCCCAGTTTAAGTTCCTGAGAACTAGTTGGACAGAAATTCATGGAAATGAAAGTGGATATGATATTAAAGATGAAAAACAATGTATATATTAGCTCAATTCTGCCACTTTATAGCTTTGTTATATTAAATATATTACCTGATTTTCTGTGTCAGGTCTTCATTTACAAACTAATCTATTAATTATTACATGCTAAACACTGTGCCAAAGGGTTCACAAACATAATCTCACATAATCCTCATGTTAAACACATAAGGCAAGTTATCATTTTACAGACGAGTCCACTGAAGTTAAAGAATTTTAGTAACTTTCCTAAAGTCACACCTTTGCTAAATGACTGAACAGTAATTCAATCTAGGCCTGTTTGACCTTAGTTTTCATGAACCTAAATATGGCATAATACTACAAACCATTTGTCCTGCTCAATTCTCAGGGGATAGTGTAGGTTTAAAAGATGCATGTGGCTTATGGGCAACTAACTACTCTTGAATAAGCAGCAATCTTTCTTGTAATTTAAAGTTTGATTCTTGTTTATACTGTAGCTTGACTTATCCATCTTAACCATGAATGCTGACCCTCATAATTATTCCAAATATGCACACAGCCCTTGCTTGGTGTGTGACCTTGGTCACTTAACTTCCTTAGTTTTCTGCTGTGTAGGTAAAATAAAATATAAATTATACTCTTGCAGTTGTGTGAGAAGGGAGTGATATATAAGTAACTGCTCTTGTAGCCATTTACTTCTAGATCCAATAGAGTGATGAATGCATGCATCTGGTGGATGGAGACCAAAATATGACCTTTATTACTGATAGAGCTGTTTTGAAAATCACCTTTGATCTATGGCCAAGTGGGATTGCTAACATTTCATCCCATGAAAAACACTGGACAACTATAGATTTTCTCTACCAGGAGCAGTGCCCTTATCACAAGACAGACAGCAGACAGGAACACGTGGAATTGAGTACAAGGTGGCTTCTAAGGATGCTGCAGCTGAGCTGAGCATGCTTAGTTTCTTCTCCAAAGATTACTAAATAGATAATACATATCTCTTCCCACTGTGGAAAATGAGTGAATGGCAGGGTGAGTGATGGTGATGGGTAAAGGTCAGAGGTATTAATTTTTTTCTATGATTTTCATTCCTGGCTGTACAATGTGTAGATATGATACTATACAATACATAGAACCTTCAACAAAGAGTTTCTTTAATTAGTTTGGTCTGTGGCTCAGGCACTAGCAATTCTTCCACTTGAAAATAAAGAACATGGAGTGGGGAATAAATGTTTCTCCAAATCAATGCTATCTTATTTTGAAAATACATTGTAAGAAGTAAAAATAGAGTATCTTTCTGGTTTTTAGTTTTAATAGCATAGGAGCAAATATTTGAATGTTCTTTCTGATTAAAATAACATTCCACTTTTATATAAAGAGCTATACATTTAACATTTATGTAGAAATCAGTTTTTCTGAATTGTGCTTGTTTTATTTGTGGCTGGGAGGGATCAGAGGCGAATAGAGTGATGTGGGATGATGACCCAGAACCAATCTGAGGACAAACTTTTAAGTGGAACTCCTTTGGGAAAGGCTTTATGTAGAATCCTTATTATTTGGACATTATCGTTGGCATTGCCAGTGACATTTGCAGAGCAGGGCAGGAACAATCATTCCACTTCTTTTGAACGTTTTAGAATCAAGTGCTCAATGATATTCTCATTTCAATACTATTTTTTATAGGGAATCAGTACTCAGTTTTCAATTAGCTATTTCTGTGGGAATTTTGTGGGAGGTAAGGAATGGGCATGAGCCTAGTTGCTGCCACTTCCTTCCCTGTGAGACTTATAAATACCCAAGAAAAGTATTGAAACATTTGGACATTAATATTTAATATAAATTTAGTACTTCTTTAGACTGTAGTTGTAGAAGTGATTTTACCTTCTTATTTTGGTATATAATTCATTTTAATATGTTTTCATATATTTCATTAAAATATTGTTGACATATTTTATATTTAGTTATACTTTATTTTTCTGAACTTTACTAGATATGTTCTGATTATTTTTTCTATATGTATTTTTATTATTATTATTTTATCTTTTTTTAAATTTTACCTTAAGTTCCAGGATACATGTGCAGAACGTGCAGGTTTGTTACAGACGGTATATGTGTGCTATGGTGGTTTGCTGCACCTCTTGATCCATCATCTAGGTTCCCTCCTCTCGCCCCCAGCTTCCAACAGGTCCCAGTGTGTGTTGTTCCCCTTCCTGTGTCCATGTGTTCTCGTTGTTCAGCTCCCGCTTATGAGTGTTGAAAACCAAACATACGGTGTTTGGTTTTCTGTTTCTGTGTTAGTTTGCTGAGGATGATGGCTTCCAGCTTTATCCATTTTATCCATGTCCCTGCAAAGGACAAAATCTCATTCCTTTTTTTTGCTTCACAGTATTCCATGGTGTATATATACCACATTTTCTCTATCCAGTCTATCATTGATGGTCATCTGGGTTGATTCCATGTCTTTGCTGTTGTGAATAGTGCTGCAATAAACATATGTGTGCATGTATCTTTATAGTAAAATGATTTATATTCATTTGGGTATGTACCCAGTAATGGGATTGCTGTGTCAAATGGTATTTCTAGCTCTAGTTCCTTGAGGAATTGCCACACTGTCTTCCAAAACTGTTGAACTAATTAACGTTGCCACCAACAGTGTAAAGTGTTCCTATTTCTCCACAGCCTCACCAGCATCTGTTGTTTCTTGACTTTTTAATAATTGCCATTTCCACTGGCGTGAGATGGTATTTCATTGTGGTTTTAGTTTGCATTTCTCTAGTGATCAGTGAGATTGAGCTTTTTTTCATTCTGTGTGTACTTTGAAATAATTTTGTTACATTGCCTTTCCTCCCCTCCTAAATAACTACTGCTTTTTATTGCATCATCATAAATTTATTAGTTAACATAGGGAGAATTAACAGCTTCCTACTTAATAATACTAACAAGTTATCAGTCTGTTCTTATTTCATTTTATTTCCTTGTGTTTAAATTACCACTTCGTTTTGAAAACTGTATGGCTGGGTAACTTATCTTTTTGTTGTTGTTTATTTTTGTAATAATTTTACTTTTATACCTAAAATCTTGTATTCCTTTTTTTGTTGTATTGGCAGGATGACACTTATTTCCTGAATGGTACTAGTGTCTTCCCTTTGAATCAATTCTAAGCCATTTGTTGCTTTTTGCTCCACCAACCATTCAGTCAAATGCAAATCCTTAAACCTGGGATGGGAATGCTCTTTGTAGCTTCTGTACCTGGACCACTTCTCTAAGTCTTTAGTGATACTGAGATTTGCTCAACTCCCCTTCATTCTCCTTTCCCTCATGTACTTCACCATCAGACATGAAACTGGTATTCCAAAATAGAATTGTCCATGGATCTTTTGGACACCATTTTTGTTATATCCATGTGGTATTTTCCTTCAAGCAGCAAGTCATAGACCCTGACCTCATCCCAGTCTTACCTGCAGTATTATTTACAGACACTTCTCAATTTGTCTAGTTTATGTCATCCTTTGCTAGAATCAGTTTCTACTTATTGTTATATTTCTTTGGTAAAGTCATTTGTAATTATCTATGGACTCAAACTATCGTTTCAATTTCTAATGTCTATTTATTTTTCTAAATCTTTTAAAGAAAAAAGATTAGAAAGCTTTATTGGAGTGAAATATACCTATAAAGGTAGAATTTATAAAATACATGTAAGTGTTCTGAAAGATTACATAATTCAATGTTTATTATTCATGCCTTATCCTGAGAGTATGCATACAATGTCTGAAGAGATTGGAACACAATGTTCTGTAACCTTCTAGATTCACGATTTCTTCTTTCAAATGTTTTTGTGATATCTGTTTCACATAGCTCTTATGACAAATACATATCATCAACTCAGAGTATAGTGGCATAGTTGAGACAATCAGAATTTCTTTTCCAATACAAATGGAAATGAAATTGGCATATAATCAACACGATGATATTAAAAAGTAATTTTCATGATTTTACACAAACTCTCTAAGGAAGGAAAATGATAATGAAAGTTATATGTTATTGGTGTGAATGTTTTACATGAATTTCTCAACAGGTCTATGATATAGGAAGAATGAAATCTCCATTTTATTGTTGCAGTAATTAAGGCAAAGAGAAGGATTTCTGCAGGTCACAAAAATAATTAGTGGCAGAGCCAGGATTTAAACACAGGTCATTAGAGTGCACAGTTGTACTATTATACTCTTTAAAGTACACAAAATATAGATAGGAGAGAGAGGCTGGAGAGAGAGAGATATTAGACAGACCAGCAGGGATGTCATAAGGTTTAGTTTGCTATGTACTAGTATTTCCTATTTTTGAAAGATAGGCTGTCTTACAAGAAGACTGTACTGGGACCCAGGGACTAAGAATCTCTCTCTGGTGCTGGCAAAGTTGTAATTCCTGTTGTTTGAAAGAGACTGTAGTAGACCATTAAGGTTCCCAGAAAACACATTACAGCAAAATATTTACATTGCCTCTGACAAGTTCTCTGATTCTAACTTCTTATATATTGATATCCAATACAAGATCAAATCTTATAACTATTCTAATAAACTGTCCTTTCTTTTGCCTTCCACTTTCTAATAATTTTTATTCAGCTCTTGAATATAAGCCATCTTGAGTTCTTTAAAAGAAATATTTAATTCTATTATAACTTTATACAATACACTTATGTATTTCTGATTAACAATGTTGTTTCTTGGTGAATTTTACTTTTATTTTCTAAAGGTCAGAGAAACTTGTGATTTAAAGAATTCATTTTCTAGTCTACGGCCATGGTACTTTTCAATTTTGACTATATTAAGACCTGCATCCTGGATGTAAGGTGATTATGCTGATAAGAAATCAGTCTTGTCTTAGTAATAAAATGAGTTGGCTCTTATTCTCATTTTTTTTCCTCCAGCTGAAGCCCGAATCATCCTTATTAGGACAGTTTTATGGTCTAATTTTTTTTAATAGAGTAAAACCTGACATAAATCAATGGAAAATCGAACATTAAACCCCTAAACCTTAAGTGACTTACTCTCAACTTAACCACACAGTCTTCCTGAAATACTGATGAATGACAAGTAATTACTTACTCAATGTAATGCTTGTCAATCAACTGAACAAACAATTACTAAACCTCACATAATATTATTCAGCAAAAGCCTAAGCAACACACAAGGGAAAAAAATATTTCAAGAACCACTGACTCAAGACATCTGTAAGTACATTTATTCTGACTTTGTTCATTGACTTTTTTCACTTACTGTTAGGTACAATGCCAAATTAGATTTCCTAAAATGAAGTGATCCTAGCTGCTAGCATCATATTTCAGGGAATTTGGTTGCAGACATGTTAATTCTGCTTATAAAAGAATAAGAGTTTTAGGCTTGGCATTCAAAGACCTAAGTTTTGCTTGTTTACCATTTGCTGACTGGGGCATCCATAGATTTCCTGTAGCACTTTTGTGCCTTAATGATGCATGTCCTACCTCCATAACTGAATCTTAAAAACATTTTGAATTATGCAGAAATGCTCTTAGAAAGATTTTTTAAAATACAGATTGCTAAAATACAATGATTTGACTAATATTGAATCAATAAATATCTACATACGTGTGTGTATATCGATATCTACATTCATTTATTAATACTTGAGAGGTTATAAAAATTTCACACTACTGGTATGAATGTAAATTGGCAAAACATTTTTTGAGAGCAATTTTACAATATGAATCACGTTTTAAAACTATACCTTTTGGCACAAAGATTTTTCTCTAGAATTTGATATTAGGGAAATAACACTTTGCTATAAAGTTTAGGCTAAAAAGAAATCAATGCCAAAATGTGTTTGCAATAATAAAACACTAGGAACAATTGATTGATAATACCATTTCACAGCTACATGAGAAAAGTTTTTACACACATTAAAAGAATATATGAAACAGGCAAACAGTTAAAAAAAGTATTATTTTTCTTTTTTTGTTGTTGTTGTTCTTTGTTTTTGAGACAGAGTCTCACTCTGTAGCCTAGGTTGGAGTGCAGTGGCATAATCTTGACTCACTGCAACCTCCGCCTCCTGTGTTCAAGCAGTTCTCCTGCCTCAGTCTCCCAAGTAGCTAGGAATACAGGCCCACACCACCATGCCTGGCTAATTTTTGTATTTTTAGTAGAGACGGGGTTTCACCATGTTGGCCAGGCTGGTCTCGAACTCCTGACCTCGTGATCCTCCCACCTTGGCTTTCTAAAGTGCTGGGATTACAGGCATGAGCCACCATGCCCGGCAGAAATAAAGATTTAAATGTATGCCCAGAAAAATTTCAAATTTACACATATTATTCACCAAAATATTGAAAATAGCTGTCTCTGAGCAGAATAATTCCAGATAATTTTTATGTTTTCCTACATGCAATATTTCTACATTTTATATTCACATTAACAATTAAATAATAAGAAAATATTTATTAATTACAATATAGTCTAAAGATACAGCAGTTAATAATAGCTGACATCTTTTGATCACTTGCTATATGTCAGGCACTCTTCTAAGCATGAAGAAGAGTATGAAGGAGGTCATCGTTGACATAGTAATATACAAGCACAAATAAGCATATAAAAAAATCTCTCCTTTGGATCTCTCACTGTAGTAAAAGTTCCCCAAAAGGAATTGTGTTGCTTAAAACTGACAGCAGATCTTCTCATGAGTTTTGGAGACATCTGACTGGAAGGGAACCATAAAGAAGGTCTGGGGAAAGGCCTGGTAGCATCAACTGAGTCAACTGCCTTCCATTATGAAGAGGGGCTGTATTCACAAGTGTTGCAGGTAATTTAGTTGAAAAGAATCAAGTCCTTAAGAAATCATCAGTCATGATGTCACCTGGAGCCTGTGGTGCTTATTTGAAAGTGTAGATTCCAATCATGAAAATTATTTAGTCAGGGGAGGCCATAGCATTCTGACTTGGCAGTTTTCTCTTAGAGAAACCCCGCTTCATGAGTATGGGTGGACTGAAGAATGAAAATGCTTTTGTAGAAGACATAGATTTCTGCACCTTGATAATTTTTAAGAGACTGGAGAAAACTTTGAAGCTTTCTGAATGTAGAAGACACCTTGGGATGGAGTATGGTGGGAAGATGAGACAGTTTGTGAAACATATCCATGGATTCCCTCCTCACATTTTGGATACAGAGAATGATTTTTCTAAGCATGGCCTTAAGACACATTCTAAGAGACATGAAAATAATTTACTACTGTCTATTTTTGCATCATGAATGTAGTCCAGATGACTATGGCTTGGGAGTATCACAGGGTGAGCCCTAAAAATGGGGTTCAGCCCAGGAGGCCATGTGGGTTCTTGGCTTTGCATAGGAAGGAATTCAAGAGCAGGAAACAGAGTTAAGAAAAAAAAGTTTATAAAGAAAGTAAAATAATAAATATGGCTACTCCATAGGTAGAGCAGTCCCTAGGGCTGCTGGTTGGCTATTTTTGCAGTTATTTCTTGATCATATGCTAAATAAAGAGTGAATTATTAATATGTATGAGTTTTCTAAGAAAGCAGTGAGGAACTCCTGGAATTGAGGGTTGTTCCCTTTTTCAGACCATATACAGTAATTTCTGGAAGCTGCCATGGGACTGGTGGGAGTTTCTTTATTAATGTATTATAATTAGCATATAATGACCAGTGAGCACAAGCAGATGTCACTTTTGTAGCCATCTTTGTTTTGGCAGGTTTTGACTGGCTTCTTCACCTCATCCTGTTTTACCAGTGGGGTCTTTGTGATTGGTTTCTGGTAAAACAAGTCCTGCCAGATTCCTATCTCAGGAGCAACAGAATGCCTAAAATATAAAACCAATATGTAAAATCAGTTTCCTAAATTTGTCACGTAGTAGATAAAAGAGTTTATTTTTTTTTTATTATCTTGATCCTGAGAATCCAACTGCAAAATGATCTAAATGATCCAAATTGCTTGTTCCTCACATCATCACCTCCTGCTGCCTGATTATTGATTTGATCATTAGCATCATTTCCAGAGGAATTGTCAGGGACAAAAAAGGAAGGGATTGAAACTGCATCTAGAAGGTTTTGTTTCCTTGTGAGGGTTAAGAACCACCAGAGCAATGCCCACATTATAAGGTGATGAGCTTGTCCCAGTTTGCACGGGACTGGCTTAGTTTTAGACTATAAGTCATATATCATGGGAGCCTGCTAAGTCTCAGGCAAACTGAAATCATTAGTCATTCTAATTTGACAATCTGTATAAATCCTTAACAGAGGTCGGAAATTACATCTAAAGTGGTGGGTGACCAGTGTGAAGAGGCCTTGATAAACTGAACAGTAGTCTCACACGTCTGGAAACATTAACCTGATTGCTGACTTTATATTTATTTATATCAAATCACATAAAGCTGCTTTGACCTCATCAAATAACTTTATTCACACAAACATCCCTAATTTACAAAGCCTCTATCATTCATATACATTAAGGGAATCTCCAGTATATTTAAGAAATAACTTAAATATAATGAATTACATCAACCCAAGTAACCAAATAGAAACTTGTTCACATGTAGGCCCTGCATTACCAGCTTCTGTGGAAAATTTAAAAAATGAAAAAAAAAAATAGACAGGAGTGGTGCGCGCAGTGGCTCAGGCCTGTAATCCCAGCACTTTGAGAGACTGAGGCAGGCAGATCACTTGAGATCAGGAGTTCCAGACCAGCCTGGCCAACATGGTAAATATACTTCTACTATATTTCTACTAATATATGGTATATATTTCTACTAAATATACAAAATTAGCCAGGCGTCGTTGTTGAGGTGATCAGATCCAACACCAGGTGTGAGGGTGACGAAGTCTGGCGGAGTCAAAGGATTGAGAAAAAGACAGTTTGAGAAGTAAATTGAGACCAACGGGCCATCATTATTGTGGAGGCTACGAAGGCCCCGAGCTCTGGGATCCCACGGTATTTATTGGTAATCCAACAAAGAAACTGGGGTGAGAATGTGGAGGTCAAAAGGTCGTGTTGCGTCAAGCACATGATTTACAACTGTAATGGTTTAGCATTTGCTCTGCTACTTGAGACAATGGAGAGCAGGTTCTTTTAACTCACAATTGATCCTAGGAGAGCAAGGAGCAAGGAGCCAGCAAGTCTAGACACATTCCAGAGCCATGATCCCTGGATTCTATGCAAGCAACGAGGGATTTTATGCCCTGGACTTAGATTACCGTGCGTCAGGATAGCCTTCCACCCTTCAGCACAGAGCTTGGCGTTCCAAAGGCCACGAGGGGTTTAGACCTTGGACCCTGGAAATGTTCCAAGACTCTTTTACATTATGTCAGACATGCAAGCCTTGCCTCAGCTTCTCCCAAGACTCAGCTTTTCCCAAAAGTGGTGGTGCACACCTGTAATCCTAGCTATTCTGGAGGCTGAGGCATGAGAATCGCTTGAACCCGGGAGGTGGAGGTTGCAGTGAGCAGAGATAGGGCCACTGTACTCCTGCCTGTGTGAGGGAGTGTGACAATGTAAAAAAAAAAAAAAAAAGTAAAGTAAAAGGAAATAAATAGAGAAAATAGATTTCTTGACTAGTTTTTGAAACTAACTTTGTGCCTGGCTTAAAACCTCCCTCATATTCAAGTCTGTTCCACATAAATGTTTAAGAAGTTATTGAAATGTACTTCTCTGCTCTAATGAAAAGAAGCCCCTGGGCACAAAAGATTTCTTTAAATGCCTCCTGTGGCCTCTCCTAGAAAACAACCAGGCAGCCTCCCTTCTTATTCCCCCTGCAGTCTTAGAGGTCCCTCCAGCAGGCAATGGTAGGAGAAACATTTCTTGGTGATGACTGCATATGCTAACATTGGCCGATTCTATGTCACACCTACCGGTTACCCTTTGAGGCCATTTCTCCACACAGAGGCCCCCACTACACTCAACGCCTTGGTAGGACAGGAGTAGAGATACACCTGTGCTGTCTCAAAGCCTGTGCTACAGCCGTAGTATGACAAAATGGCAGAGTCAACATCTCCTTACTTCTGCCTGCAAAACCCGGTGGCCTGAAAAGCTGAGTAATGTCAATGTGGCTCTTTTAAGGTTTCCAGGCCTGAGGAGATGCTCAGCATCTATGTCTATTTGGAGGCTACCAGACAGGCCTAGGAAGGAAACAAATCAAGGGGAGGGATAATCTGAGACTTATCTAGAATAAGAACCACTAATGTCCCATATGTGGGAGGAGGAGGGGTGCACGGGCAGGATTGATAGTGGGAGTTGCATTTGGTGGGCAGGGCTGGATGGGGTGATATGGAGCCAGGCAAGGGCAGAGTTAGGGTCCCTCCTTAGGGGGTGACAGCGCAACTCCTGCTTTTTTAAGCTTCCAAAAGATACTCCAAGGCTAAAACCCAGACATTCATCCTATTAAGATATGTCTTCTAAGTTGGTAAACAGCCAACAGCTTAAAAAGAAAGAAGATTCTGGCAATGTCAGCTCTTTTCTTTCTTTTAGAAAAAGGTTCAAGCAAAGATAATAATCTTATTGCTCCAAATACTGGTTTTCTAGGATAGGAAACAACTGATATATGAAGGAGCTGAGGATCTGGGGGGAAGAAGCTGATGGAGCAGGAGAATGTGTGGGGACATGGAGGCTGTGAGAAGGTGCCTGTATTTCCACTTATTCAGGAGGCTGAAGCAGGAGGATTGCTGGAGCCCAGGAGTTCGAGGCTGCAGTGAGCTATTATTGCTGACTTTAAACATCTGAGGAAGTTTTATATCACAGAAGGAGGAGGCAATATGTCACTACAGGACAGTATACAGTAGAAGGAGAGTAGGGTAGATTTTTGGTTTAATTTATTAAAGACCGTTCAAATCACCCATGGTTCCCAGTCTTCAGAGCTCAGGTAGATAACTTCCATTTTTAAAGTGAGATCCCTAAGCAGAGACTAAATACATGTCAGGAAAATTACAAAAGATGTTAGAAATGAGAGTCAGACTATGATTCCTTCTAAACAGACATTCTATAATTCTCTGAGGAGATAAAAAGCAAAAGAGTAAATGGAAGCCTTCTCTCTCTGAATTTAAACTGACTGAACTCTTGAGATGGTATTTTGCTGATTTTTCATTCACGCAACAATATTAATTTGTAATCGTTATGATCTGGCCAAAGAAAATGAAATCATGGCCGAATTCAATTTCAGATTTTGTGAGATCAATTAGGATTCTGCCTACTGATCTCTGGGTTTATTTACATTTATTTTTATGATAAACTTTTCACTCAAATGAATCAAGATTGTATCTTCCTTTTGCAGTATCAACCTTTATTAAACAACTTGTCCATCATGCCCATCAATGGCAGCTGATTATTTCATCCCTTGCTTTACAAAGACATTGAGAATATCTACAAGGAAATCCCATGTTTGTTGTCCTTTTTATCTGAACATACTTGTCTTTTAATTTTATCTTCTCAGTCTTTATTTCTGTTCAGAAGCATAAAAATGTAGCATGACATGGAAATAAACCTTTTTTGTGTTAAGCCACTGATATTTGGGGGTTATGTTTTACTAAGCTGCAACCCTACTTATCCTCAGTGATACATCACAGGGGGATTATGATTAAGGTAGAATAGAAATAATATGACACAGATATTTGTCACACAGAGATCATTTCTGAGAATTTCCGTCTATGCATTTTATTGGGAGACAGTAAGCATATTTTCATTGTGTGATGATAATTAGGTAAAATCATGCTATTGTTTGTATGTTGTAGTTTAGCCATTTATTTATTTATTTATTTGAGATGGAGTCTCGCTCTGTCACCCTGGCTGGAGTGCAGTGGCACGACTTGGTTCACTTCAACTTCCGCCTCCCGGATTCAAGCAATTTTCCTGCCTCAGCCTCCCAAGTAGCTAAGATTACAGGCATGTGCCACCATGCCTGGCTAATTTTTTATTTTTAGTAGAGACGGGGTTTTACCATATTGGCCAGGCTGGTCTTGAACTTCTGATCTCGTGCTTCACCTGGCTCGGCCTCCTAAAGTGCTGAGATTACAGGCGTGAGCCACCACGCCTCACCCGTTTAGCCCTTTAAATGAAGTTAGTAGCATATATATGGATTCTGAGTAAACAAAGAGGTACATTATGCTGAATTATGTATTTCCGACATTTCATCAATAGTACTCTATTCTGCAACCTCTTTTGGAATTCTTGAACTACATTTTTCAGAATCTCTTATATTTGTGGCTCATATTAGAGTCTTATCAGTGAAGAATATTTCTTAAAATTTGAAAGTATAGGAGAAGGAAATTGTAAGGAAGTTGCAGGCAGATATCTAGCATAACATCAAATTCTGAAAATTGGTAGCTGAGGTTGATCACAGTGGCACTATGTGAGATTTCAAATTTCATCTGGCTACTATGTGAGTACATATGAATCATTCATGTATAACTGTGACTCCTCTGAATTGTACAGCGGTTACAACGTTTCTTCATACCTGTAATTTCCTGTATGAAAATCTTCCCCTTTGGAAGATCTAGAACGGCCTTTGTTTCGCTGACATAATCCTAATTATATAAAGATCAATGACTTTCATGACTTTTTCTTTTCTTTTATAAAAAAAAATTTATAAACCATTTAAAAAATACAGCTGCCTTGAAATACTAACTTAGACAATTCTCTTCATTTAAAGGTAATGTTAACTTTTTCAGTTTGTATAAATTTTAATTTAAAATATAAATAAAATATATTTCTGATCATATAAATATATGATTTATATCATATATTTATACACATAGTTAAGCTCTTAAAAACATAACCAGGCTGGGCGCAGTGACTCACACCTGTAATCCCAGCTCTTTGGGAGGCCGAGGCGGGTGTATCACTTGAGGTCAGAAGTTCAAGACCAGTCAGGCCAACATGGTCAAACCCCATCTCTATTAAAAATATAACGATAAGCCTGGTATGGTGGCGGGCCCCTGTAATCCCAGCTACTTGGGAAGTTGAGGCAGGATAATTGCTTAATCCCAGGAGGTGGAGGTTGCAGTGAGTTGAGACTATACCACTTCACTCCTGCCTGGGCATCAGAGGTAGACTCCATCTCAAAAAACAAACAAACAAGCAAACAAACAACAACAGAAAAAAAAAAAAAAAGCAAATTGTCAGATTGTCATGATTCTAGAGAAGTAAACTAGCTAACTAGCATGCTAAATCTAGTTGCTTTCCAAGGGAAATCAAGCATTGATTTGCACAAAAATTATCTCCCAGATTTATTTCTTCTTTACACTGGTACCGTCAAAAGATAGCAACATTAGTGAGTAAGGTTTACATATAATATATATGCTATGTATATAATATATATACACATATATAAAGCTAATATATATGTGCACATTAGTATACACGCACATATAATACATAAATATAGCTTTATATATATGTATGTACATAACATACCTACATATAAAATATGTGGGTATATGAAGTTTTATACACAAAGTATATATATAAAGTTTTATACAAACATACACACAGGCCCTTTTATTCCAGCTTTGAGTGACATAGACAAAACAAACTAAGAAAGAAATTCCTATGATCATTTATAAATATAGTGATAAAACATTTGGTTTAGGAACTGATTCACATTACCTGCTTGGCTCCAAAACCATGCGCAAAAACAGAAGTTTAAAGATGCTTTTCTGCCAAATATCTGCCAGAAATAACTTTAAACTCTCTTTGGAAAAATGACCATGTATTAGTTTTCTGTGACTACAAAAACAAGTTACTGCAAACATAATGTCTTAAAACAATACAACATACATTTATTATCTTAGATCTCCGTAGGTGAGAAGTCTGACCTACGTTTCTCTAGACTACAATCAAGGTATCACTGGTGTTGTGTTATTTTCTGGGGACTCTATGGGAAAATCTATTTCATGATCATTAATGTTTCTGGCAGAATCTAGTTCCTTATGGTTGTAGGATTTAGATCTGCATTTTCTTGCTGATTTTTACATGAAGTTTATTTCCAGCTTCTAGAGGTTGCTGCATTCCTCAGCTAATATCCCCTTTATTTCATCTTCAAAGCTAGAAAGTTTAGGTTGAATTTTTCTCACATACATCTCTTTATTCTACTCTTCTGCCTTCCTCTTCCACTCTTAAGGACTCACATGATTAGACTGGACCCACCTATATAATATAGGATCATATCTCATTTCTAACACTCTAACCCTAATCACAACTGTGAAGTCCCTTTTCATCACATAGGGTAGCATATTTACAGGTTGCAAAGATTAGAACCCCAGCATCTTAGAGGACTATTATTTGGTTGAACACATGCCCCATTGCCATATAAAACTCAATGAATTCACACGGATAATTTTCTAGAAGTTCATGGTTGCAAACAGACATAACAAATAAGTAACCATGAGTGATAGCAGCAACAACACACAACAAACTTAGACCTAAAAAAAACTACACAAATTGAAGAAGAAGATTAAAATGTTGAAAGAAGCATAAAAAGTATGGGAAATGTCTTAGTCTATTTGGTGTTACTATAACAGATTACCACAGACTGGGTAATTTTTAATGAACAAAAACTTGTGTGGCTTACAGTTTCGGTGGATGGAAGTCCAGGGACATGGCACTGGCACCTGGCAAGGGTTTATATGCTGATTGATGTATTATTCTATGGCATAAGGAAAAAGAGCAAGCAAGTATGCAAGAAAGAAAGAGAATGGGGGTCAAATTTAATTGTTTTATCAAGAACTCACTTCCACAATAACTAACCCAGTCTCAAGAGAGGAGCATGAACCCACTCATGAAAGCAGAGTTCTCATGGCCTAATCACTTCTTAACAACCCCACTTCTTCATACCATCACAATGTCAATTAAATTTCCACATAAATTTTGGATGGGACATTCAAACCATAGCAGGAAGTACATCTAAGGAGAAAAAGACTGTGAAAATAATCCACCAAAATTTTAAATGAACAAAATGGAATTTCTAAAAAAAATTCAAAACTAGAAATGTGCAGTCATTAAGTTTCTCTCTATATATAATTATGTTTGCAAAAACTGACAATTTGACTTCCTCTTTTCTAATTTGGATGCCTTTCATTTATTTCCCTTGCCTGATTGCTCTGGCTAGGACTGCCAGTACTATATTAAATAAGAGTGGTGAAGTAGGCATACTTTTCTTTGTCCAGTTCTTATAGGAAAGGCTTTCAGCTTTTCCCCATTTAATATTTTAGCTGTGGGTTTGTCATAGATGACCTTGATTATGCTGAAGTATATATCTTATGTGCCTAATTCTTTCAGAGTTTTTATCATAAAAGGATGTTGAATTTTATCAAATGCTTTTTCTGAATATGTTAAAATGATTATATGGATTTTGTCCTTCATTATGTTGATAGGATGTATCATATATGTTAACTTGCATATGTTAAACCATCCTTGCATCCCTGGGATAAATTTCACTTGATTATGGTGGTGTATTACCTTTTGCAGGAACATGGATAGAAATGAAGTTCATTATGTTAAGTGAAATAAGCCAAGCACAGAATGACAAATATCACATGTTCTCACGCATACGTTGGGACTGAAAAATTTATCACATGGAGTTAGAGAGTAGAATGATGCTTATCAAAAGCTGGGAAGGATGAATGGGGGTGAAGAGAGGTTGGTTAATGAGTACAAACATACAGTTAGAAGTAATAAGTTCTTATGTTTGATAGAAAAGTAGACTGACTATAATTAACAATCATTTCTCATATATTTCAAAATATCTAAAAGATTTGAAATATGTTTCCTAACACAAAGAAAGGAAAACATTTTTGAGGTGATGGACATCCTAAATATCCTGATTCAATCATTACACATTGTACATATGTATCAAAATATCACCTATACCCCATAAGTATGTATAGTTATTATGTATAAATAAAAAAGAAAGCAGTTAACAAAAAACTAGAAATGTAAAAGAGATAATAAGTAACAGAGGATTTGTAGAAAAGGAGAGACAAAGCACACCAGAAAATATAGCTAAAAAATTACCCAATATACAGGTAAAAATATTTTCTAAAGTATGTTAGAAAAATAAAGATACATAGAGAGTGGAAGGGAAAATATGACATTTGTATAATTTGAGTTCTAGAAAAAAAGAGAAGGAATAATACATAAAATCTTTTCATAAATTACAGAACCTATGAATGTTCCAGTTGAGAGAGATCACCAGATTCCAATTAGAATTAAAGCACATACACACATAAATACACACATGCACACAAACACCCAAAGTAGGATATTGCAGAAACTAAATATAAATTTATCTTAAATTCAGCCAAAGAGGAAAAAACAGATTCCTTATAATAAAACAATAATTTTACTGGTAGAAGAACTCTGTTTTTTTATACTTTTTTATTATTATACTTTAAGTTTTAGGGTACATGTGCACAACATGCAGGTTTGTTACATATGTATACCTGTACCATGTTGGTGTGCTGCACCCATTAACTCGTCATTTACATTAGGTATATCTCCTAATGCTATCCCTCCCACCTTCCCCCACCCCATGACAGGCCCTGGTGGTGGCAGGCACAAGTGTGTGATGTTCCCCATCCTGTGTCCAAATGTTCTCGTTGTTCAATTCCCACCTGTGAGTGAGAACATGCAGTGTTTGGTTTTCTGTCCTTGCAATAGTTTGCTCAGAATGACGGTTTCCAGCTTCATCAATGCCCCTAGAAAGGGCATGAACTCATCCTTTTTTATGGCTGCATAGTGTTCTATGGTGTATACGTGCCACATTTTCTTAATCCAGTCCATCACCGATGGACATTTGTGTTGGTTCCAAGTCTGCTATTGTGAATAGTGCCGCAATAAACATATGTGTGCACATGTCTTTATAGCAGCATGATTTATAATACTTTGGGTATATACCCAGTAATGGGATGACTGGGTCAAATGGCATTTCTAGGTCTAGATCCTTGGAGAATCACCACACTGTCTTCCACAATGGTTGAACTAGTTTACAGTCCCACCAACAGTGTAAAAGTGTTCCCATTTCTCCATATCATCTCCAGCACCTGTTGTTTCCTGACTTTTTAATGTTGCCATTCTAACTGGTGTGAGATGGTATCTCATTGTGGTTTTGATTTTTATTTCTCTGATGGCCAGGGATGATGAGCATTTTCTCATGTGCCTGTTGGCTGCATAAATGTCTTCTTTTGAGAAGGGTCTGTGTATATCCTTCACCCACTTTTCGATGGGGTCGTTTGATTTTTTTCTTGTAAATTTGTTTAAGTTCTTTGTAGATTCTGGGTATTAGCCCTTTGTCAGATGGGTAAATTGTAAAAATCTTCTCCCATTCTGTAGGTTGTCTGTTTACTCTGATGGTGGTTTCTTTTGCTGTGCAGAAGTTCTTTAGTTTAATTAGATCCTATTTGTCAATGTTGGTTTTTGTTGCCATTGCTTTTGGTGTTTTAGTCATGAAGTCCTTGCCCATGCCTATGTCCTGAATGGTATTACCTAGGTTTTCTTCTAGGGTTTTTATGGTTTTAGGTATAAAATTTAAGTCTTTAATCCATCTTGAAGTAATTTTTGTATAAGGTGTAAAGAAGGGATCCAGTTTCAGCTTTCTACATATGGCTAACCAGTTTTCCCAGCACCATTTATTAAATAGGGAATCCTTTCCCCATTTCTTGTTTTTGTCAGAGTTGTCAAAGATCAGATGGTTGTAGATATGTGATATTATTTCTGAGGCCTCTATTATGTTCCATTGGTCTATATCTCTGTTTTGGTACCAGTACCATGCTGTTTTTATTACTGTAGCCTTGTAATACAGTTTGAAGTCAGGTAGCATCATACCTCCAGGTTTGTTCTTTTGGCTTAGGATTGTCTTGGCAATATGGGCTCTTTTTTTGGTTCCATATAAACTTTAAAGTAGTTTTTTCCAAGTCTGTAAAGAAAGTCATTAGTAACTTGATGGGGATGGCATTGAATCTGTAAATTAACTTGGAAATTATGGACATTTTCATGATACTGATTCTTCCTATCCAGGAGCATGGAATGTTCTTCCATTTGTGTCCTCTTCTATTTCGTTGAGCAGTGGTTTGTAGTTCTCCTTGAAGAGGTCCTTCACATCCCTTGTAAGTTGGATCCTAGGTATTTTATTCTCTTTGAAGAAATTGTGAATGGGAGCTCACTCATGATCTGGCTCTCTGTCTCTTATTGGTGTATAAGAATGCTTGCGATTTTTGCACATTGATTTTGTATCCTGAGACATTGCTGAAGTTGCTTATCAGTTTAAGGAGATTGTGGGCTGAGACAATGGGGTTTTCTAAATATGCAATCATGTCATCTGCAAACAGGGACAATTTGACTTACTCTTTTCCTAATTGAATACCCTTTATTTCTTTCTGCTGCTTGATTGCCCTAGCCAGAACTTCCAAGACTATGTTGAATAGGAGTGGCGAGAGAGGGCATCCCTGTCTTGTACCAATTTTCTAAGGGAATGTTTCCAGTTTTTGTCCATTCAGTATGATATTGGCTGTGAGTTTGTCATAAATAGTTCTTATTATTTTGAAGTACGTCCCATCAATACCTAGTTTATTGAGCGTTTTTAGCATGAAGGGCTGTTGAATTTTGTCAAAGGCCTTTTCTGCATCTATTGAGATAATCATGTGGTTTTTGTCTTTGGTTCTGTTTATATGCTGGATTATGTTTATTGATTTGTGTATGTCGAAGCAGCCTTGCAATCCAGGGATGAAGACAAATTGATCATGGTGGATAAGCTTTTTGATGTGCTGCTGGATTTGGTTTGCCAGTATTTTACTGAGGATTTTTGCATCAATGTTCATCAGGGATATTGGTCTAAAATTCTCTTTTTTTGTTGTTGTGTCTCTGCCAGGCTTTGGTATCAGGATGATGCTGGTATCATAAAAAGAGTTAGGGAGGATTCCTTCTTTTTCTATTGATTGGAAAAGTTTCAAAAGGAATGTTACCAGCTCCTGTTTGTACCTCTGGTATAATTTGGTTGTGAATCCGTCTGGTCCTGGACTTCTTTTGGTTGGTAGGCTATTAATTATTGCCTCAATTTCAGAGCCTGTTACTGGACGTAACTATGGTTTGGTCTTGGGATGGCGTGTGTGTCCAGGAACTTATCCATTTTTTCTAGATTTTCTAGTTTATTTGCATAGAGGTGTTTACAGTATTCTCTGATGGTAGTTTGTATTTCTGTGGGGTCGGTGGTGATATCCCCTTTATCATTTCTTATTGTGTCTGTTTGATTCTTCTCTCTTGTCCTCAGTATTAGTCTTACTAGCAGTCTATCAATTTTGTTCATCTTTTCAAAAAACCAGCTACTGGATTCATTGATTTTTTGAAGGGTTTTTTGTGTCTCTGTCTCCTTCAGTTCTGCTCTGATCTTAGTTATTTCTGGCCTTCTTCTAGCGTTTGAATGTGTTTGCTCTTGCTTCTCTAGTTCTTTTAATTGTGATGTTAGGGTGTCAATTTTAGATCTTTCCTGCTTTCTCTTGTGGGCATTTGGTGCTATAAATTTCTGTCTACACACTGCTTTAAATGTGTCCCAGAAATTCTGGCATGTTGTATCTTTGTTCTCACTGGTTTCAAAGAACATCTTTATTTCTGCCTTCATTTCGTTATGTACCCAGTAGTCATTCAGGAGCAGGTTGTTCATTTTCCATGTAGTTGAGCGATTTTGAGTGAGTTTCTTAATCCTGAGTTCTAGTTTGTTTGCACTGTGGTCTGAGAGACAGTTTATTATAATTTCCGTTATTTTACATTTGTTTAGGAGTGCTTTCTTTACTTCCAACTATGTGACCAATTTTGGAATAAGTGCGATGTGTCACTGAGAAGAATATACATTCTGTTGATTTGGGGTGGAGAGTTCTGCAGATGTCTATTAGGTCCACTTGGTGCAGAGCTGAATTCAATTCCTGGATATCCTTATTAACTTTCTGTCTCGTTGATCTGTCTGATGTTGACAGTGAGGTGTTGAAGTCTCCCATTATTATTGTGTGGGAGTCTAAGTATCTTTGTAGGTTTCTAAGGACTTGCTTTATGAATCTGGGTGCTCCTGTTTGGGTGCATATATATTTAGGATAGTTAGCTCTTCTTGTTGAATTGATCCCTTTACCATTATGTAATGGCCTTCTTTGTCTCTTTTGATCTTTGTTGGTTTAAAGTCTGTTTTATCAGAGACTAGGTTTACAACCCCTGCTTTTTGTTTTGTTTTGTTTTCCATTTGCTTTGTAGATCTTCCTCCATCCCTTTATTTTGAGCCTATGTGTGTCTCTGCAAGTGAGACTGGTTTCCTGAATACAGCACACTGATGGGTCTTGACTCCTTATCCAATTTGCCAGTCTGTGTCTTTTGATTGGAGTATTTAGCCCATTTACATTTAAGGTTAATATTGTTATGTGTGAATTTGATCCTGTCATTATGATGTTAGCTGGTTATTTTGCTCATTAATTGATGCAGTTTCTTCCTGGCATCAATGGTCTTTACAATTTGGCATGTTTTTGCAGTGACTGGTACTGGTTGTTACTTTCCATGTTTAATGCTTTCTTCAGGAGCTCTTGTAAGGCAGGCCTGGTGGTGACAAAATCTCTCAGCATTTGCTTGTCTGTAAAGGATTTTATTTCTCCTTCATTTATGAAGCTTAGTTTGGCTGGATATGAAATTCTGGGTTGAAAATTCATTTCTTTAAGAATGTTGAATATTGGCCCCCACTCTCTTCTGACTTGTAGAGTTTCTGCCGAGAGATCTGCTGTTAGTCTGATGGGCTTTCTTTTGTGAGTAACCCGACCTTTCTCTCTGGATGCCCTTAACAGTTTTTCCTTCATTTCAACTTTGGTGAATCTGACAATCATTTGTCTTGGAGTTGCTCTTCTTGAGGAGTATCTTTGTGCAGTTCTCTATATTTTCTGAATTTGGATTTTGGCCTGCCTTACCAAAAGGCAAGGTTGGGGAAGTTCTCCTGGATAATATCCTGCAGAGTTTTCTCCAACTTGGTTCCATTCTCCCCATGACTTTCAGGTAGACCAATCAGACGTAAATGTGGTCTTTTCACATATTCCCATATTTCTTGGAGGCTTTGTTCATTTCTTTTTTCTCTAAACTTCTCTTCTTGCTTCATTTAATTCATTCAATGTTTAATCACTGATACCCTTCCTTCCACTTGATTGAATTGGCTACCAAAGTTTGTGCATGTGTCATGTAGTTCTCGTGCCATGGTTTTCAGCTCCACCAGGTTATTTAATGTCTTCTCTGTGCTGTTTATTCTAGTTAGCCATTCATCTCATCTTTTTTCAAGGTTTTTAGCTTTTTTGTGATGGGTTTGAACATCCTCCTTTAGCTTGGATGAGTTTGTTGTTACCGATCTTCTGAAGCCTTCTTCTCTCAACTCATCAAAGTCATTCTCCATCCAGCTTTGTTCCATTGCTGGTGAGGAGCTGCGTTCCTTTGGAGAAGAAGAGGTGCTCTGATTTTTAGAATTTTCAGCTTTTCTACTCTGGTTTCTCCTCATCTTTGTGGTTTTATCTACCTTTGGTCTTTGGTGATGGTGACGTACAGATGGGGTTTTGGTGCGGATGTCCTTTCTGTTTGTTAGTTTTCCTTTTAACAGCCATGACCCTCAGCTGCAGGTCTGTTGGAGTTTGCTGGAGGTCCACTCCAGACCCTATTTGCCTGGGTATCACCAGCGGAGGCTGCAGAATAGCAAATATTGAAGAAGAGCAAATGTTACTGTATGATCCTTCCTCTGGAAGCTTTGTTTCAGAGGGGAACCAGGCAGTATGAGTTGTCAGTCTGTCCCTACTGGGAGGTGCCTCCCAGTTAGGCTACTCGGGGGTCAGGGACCCACTTGAGGAGGCAGTCTGTCCATTCTCGGATCTCAAACTCCATTCTGGGAGAACCACTACTCTCTTCAGAGTTGTCAGACAGGGACGTTTAAGTCTGTAGAAGTTTCTGCTGCCTTTTGTTCAGCTATGCCCTGCCCCTAGAGGTGGAGTCTACAGAGGCAAGCAGGCCTCCTTGAACTGTGGTTGGCTCCACCCAATTCCAGCTTCCTGGCTGCTTTGTTTACCTACTCAAGCCTCAGCAATGGCAGACGCCTCCCCCCCGCCCCCACCGCCAGCCTCGCTGCCGCCTTGCAGTTTGATCTCAGACTGCTGTTCTAGCAGTGAGTGAGGTTCCATGGGCGTGAATAGTAAATATATCCTCCGAGCCATGCGTGGGATATAATCTCCTGGTGTTCCATTTGCTAGGACCATTGGTAAAGCACGGTATTAGGGTGGTAGTGTCCTGATTTTCCAGGAACTGTCTGTCTTGGCTTCCCTTGCTAGGAAAGGGAATTCCCCAACCCCTTGTGCTTCCCGGGTGAGGCGATGCCCCACCCTGCTTCGGTTCACATTCAGTGGGCTGCACCCACTGTCTGACAAGCTTCAGTGAGATGAACCCGGTACCACAATTGGAAATGCAGAAATCACCCGTCTTCTGTGTCACTCACACTGGGAACTGTAGACTGGAGCTGTTCCTTGGAGTCTCCACGAAGAACTCTTAATTGGTCAACAAATTGCACTAGAAAATTAATTGACCTCAAACTACTGAGAGTTGTAATCATTTGCATTGGAACTCAGTGAAATAATATTTTACCAAAGAAGAAAATAAATAAGCCATTTTCACAGAAAAAAAAAAATAGAGTTTACCTACAGACCCTCTCTACAATACTGCAAAAAGTTTCACAGTTCACCACTGAACAACATGGGTTTGAACTGCATGTACCCACTTATATGTGGATTTTTTTTTTCAGTATATTGGAAATTTTTTTTTGGAGATTGGCAACAATTTGAAAAAACTCACAGACAAAATGCCTAGAACACTTATTGGTAAGAAAGAAAAGCTGTTACCACCTGACCAGATTTTTGCCTGCTGCCAAGATAGAGCCAAACACTGAGACAACAAGTATCACTATAAAGAAGAGTTTAATTATCACAAGGCAATCGACCCAGGAGAATGGGAGATACTGCTCAAAGCCACCTTGCTGAGGCATCAGAAGCTGGGTTTTTAAAGAATGACTTGACTGGCAGGGGCATAGGAAATGGATGCTGTGTTAGGGCTGAATCAGTTCCTGGGAAAGGAGGTGAGTCACAAGACCAGTCAAGTCAGTTCTTTGGATCACTAGTTGGGTTGGCGTCTGTCCACTGTAGACAAAGGCAGAAAATTATCTCAAAGACCAGTCTTCAGTTTCACAATAGCATTTGTGACTGCTGGTTACTCTGGCAAGCAAGATGGGAAATGGTGCTGGGTTATCATCTAGCTATTTCTATAGCTTCGCAGAAAAGTTTGTGGAAGGTGAGGTCCCTGGTTGTCATAGCTGCCTGGTGCCCTGTTGGCTGTCCAACTTCTGGAAGCCATCAAGGGGTTCTGCGTGATATAAGGATCATTATTCTTTAAAAGTAAAAACAAATTCCTTAATCTTTCATGCAGCCTGCCAAGGGACTAGGACAGGAAGATAATTGATTATTAGTGACTACCATTTGTTGAAATGACTATGTGCAAGCAATCATGCATGGATAAGAAAAAAAGAGAGAAAGGAAAAAATATCTATCAAAATTCAGGCCTCTACCATAGTTGTAATCATGTGGCCTCTTTCAATTTTATGAAGGCAGTTTCAAAGCAAGCACCGAGATTTAAGACAAGAAAGAGTAGGCCAACTCCACTGCTTTTTGCAAGTGTAGACTGGCCTATGATCAAGACTACTCTCATTTTTAAGCCTTAAAGGGAATAAATAAAGCACAAGCTGCCAGTCTTGATGGTACAACAAAAAGGCCTGGACAATGAGACCATTTTATCTGTATTGCTTCCATCTATGCTTTGTCTCTGAAGTCAGGAAATCTCTTGTCAGTAAAGGACTGTCTTTTAAAGTTTTTTTTTTTTTTTTTTTTTTTTTTTTTTAATATCAAAAAATGCCCTTTGGCTATGTGCAATCTATAAGTTCAATAAAAAAAATCAAAGTGATTTACATGCCACCAAACACAACATCTCTAATTTAGCCTATAGATCAGAAGATCATAAGGACATTTATGGCTCATTACTCACAAAATTGTATGGAAAGGGTTGTCAATGCTCTGGAAGAGAGCCCCAGTAGAGAGAACATCATGAAAGTCTGGAATGATTACAACATTGAAAATGCCATGATTGTTATATAAAAGTCTCTGAAAGCCATCAAGCCAGAAATGAAAACTTTCTACTGGAGAAAACTGTGTCCATATGTTGTGCAGAACTTCACAGGATTTCCAACACAGCCAATCAAGGAATTCATCGAAGAGATTGTGGACACGGCAAAAAAGGTGAGGTCTGAAAGGTTGGAGATATGCATCTTGGAGAAATTCCAAAGTAAAAGACACCACACCAGGGTGATTAATGGAAGATGACTTGATGAAGGTAAGTGCTTCTGCACCAGTGTAAGACAGGTGAAGAAGACATAGAAGCAGTGCCAGAAAACAATTGACATTACACAATCTGGATTGTGTCAGATTGATTCTGTCACAGTCACACAGATTGATTCTGTCTTGCATGATATGGGCACTAAAACTAAAGCAAATGGGGAAGAAGGATTGTTACCATACAGAAACATTTTTAGAGAAAATTTAAAGAGCAAAAAGTCATGCAGAAATCATGATGTGTTTCCATAGAGTTACACCAAGTGTTCCTGCTTCTCTTGCCTCCTCTCCCACTTTTTCTACTTCTTCCCCTCTGCCCACCCTGAGACCGCAAGACCAACCCCTCCTATTTCTCCTCCTATTCAGCCTACTCAATGTAAAAATGACAAGAATGAGGACCTTTGTGATGATCCCCTTTCATTTAGTGAATAGTAAATATGTATTCTCTTCCTTATGATTTTCTTAATAACACTTTCTTTTGTATAGCTTACTGTGTTGTAAAAATGCAGTATATAATACATATACAAAATATGCATCAATTAACTGTTTATCTCAGTAAGATTTCTAGTGGTTATGTTTTTGTGAACTCAAAATTTATTCATGGATTTTCAACTACATTGGAGTTAGCACTGCTAAATCATCTGTTGGTCAAGTGTCAACTGTTCTTCCAAATAAGAGACTTTATCCCACAAGAAAATATCTGCAAAGATGAACAATTCATGTAGAAAAATAATAAAATGTCATCAAATTTAGCAACTGTTAAAATCAAAACAATGATATAAGTCTGGTTTAGTGGTTAAAATATAAAGCTATATTATGGGGAAATATAACAAGCATATGAATCAAGAATATTCACAGAGTGAAAGCATTCTGAGATACCTATATTTTGCGGAAGACAGGTGATAATTATTATATCATATGTAATTAATTATAAAGTTAAATACATATGTTAATTTTTATCATTGGACCTATTATAAAATAGAAATATAATGTATAATTCTGCACTTAATAGACATACAAAAAAATATGAAAACAGAACTTAGTTTCTACTTTTGTACTTTCTAGTACAAAATAAGATAGAAAAGAATGTAAATATATGTAAAATAACAAAATATAAGTAGACAAACTGCTTGTCTTAATAGCAAAATTTATCAGATTATATGAAAAATATAGTCCAATTATATTTGATTTGTAACATAAAAGTAAAACATAAGAAAACAGAACACTACAAAAAAATAGGTTAAAAAATAAGCAATGCCCATGAAATCTATAACAAAACACAAGTGCTGTCACTGTTTAACACAAAACAGGATTTGAAATGTAACTGGCAACTTTCCAAATATATTGATAAAGTATTTACTTCACCAAAAAGATAAAACAGTTTCAAACAAATATGCATCTAACAACATAGTTTTTAACCACATATGTAGGTGCATCTAACAACATAGTTTTTAACCACATATGTAAAATTTGATACATCTGTGATGAGAAATTGAAAGATCCACACTCCTAATGGGAATATAAAGTTAAATCTCTATTTTTTTTTGACATTTTTATTGTAAAATAAGACAAAAGGAAAGCACACAGAACAAACATACAATTTAGTGAATTATTATAAAGCAAACGCCCTTGCAACCACCACACAGTTCGAGATGGAAGTTTGTCAGAAGCCTCTCTATATACCTCCTCCTTCTCCCTCCATAAGTGACCACTATTCTGACATTTCCAATACTATTTTCCCTGTGTTTCTTTATTGTTTTTCACCAAGAACACATTCCTAGACACAATCATTTAGTCAGACCCGTTTTTGTTCACTTGATGACTTTTGAATCTCTTTTAATTCACAAGTTCTCTCCCACCCATCCCTTTCCTTCTGTTGTAATTATTTATCTGTTGAAGAACTCACTCGAGCTGTTTGACCTGTAGTTTTGCAGTCTGGAGTCTGCTGATGGCACACTCATAGTATAGCTCATGTTCCTCTGTCCCTGAGTTTCCTACAAATAGCCCATTTCATCTAGAGTCCTGATCACACTCAGGTTCAATCCTTCCAGCAAGACCTCAAGTGGTGGGGTTTTCTTCCATTAGCATCACAAACATAAATATCTTAATAATGGAAATAAGATGTAGATAAAAAGTCCATAGCAAGATAGGAATTTTACATTATAGGTTTTTTTCTAGTCAAATGCAGAATGTTACTCCATTCTCTGACCACAAGTGCATCAATTTAAATACCAGTATCAAAAAAGAACTATACTCATTCATTTAGGAAAAGGTGTTCTTTTCTAAAAGTATCAAATATAAGCAATAATGAAATAGAAATATTAATTGTAAATTCAGGAACAAGAAAAACAAGTCTATAATCAAGATTTCTATACAACATCAAATTTATGTGTGTTTATATTTTTAGTTTTAAAATGTTATCTTCTTGGCTTTTAATGTCCAT
The DNA here is from genome assembly GCF_001698545.2 of Rhinopithecus bieti. Classification (NCBI taxonomy): domain Eukaryota; kingdom Metazoa; phylum Chordata; class Mammalia; order Primates; family Cercopithecidae; genus Rhinopithecus; species Rhinopithecus bieti. The sequence continues at coordinate 230,446 of NW_016824093.1, forward strand.
ATTCTACTGAGTTTGTTCTAACTAATACAATTCTTTGCCCAGTTTTTGATATCTTACTGGTACGATGATTCCCCTCCTCATAATTACCTTCCTTCTTCACTTTCTCCCTTCCACATTTATAAAAACTATACTATAGTTTACATCTTGTTATGTGGCAGTGAACAAGGCAAAACCTTTGCTTTTAGCCAACATCTGATCATTTATCTTTTAATGCATTAATATGATGACTTTGTGTTACTAAAATTTCTAATGTTAAATAATGCCTCCTTGAATATATCTTTTAGTTTATGAATTAAACTCAATTAAAATGTTAAGTGTTTTCTAAATAACTTGTATATTTAATAGCAATTGTTATTACTGTTTAATAACAAATATTAAAGGTTAGTTTAATAATAAAGGTTATTGTGAAATATTTCAAAATGAAAATATTAAAAGGAAAAGGCCTACTAACCCCCTCGAGAGAAAAAATAAAAAAGCTTTAGTAAGAAGTTGAGCCAGGCATTGTAGCTCACATCTACAGTCCCAGTACTTTGGGAGGTAAATGTGGCAGAATTGCTTGGGCTAGGGAGACCAGCTTGCAGTGAGTCATCATTATGCCACTGCACTCTAGACTGGGTGACAGGGTAAGACCTTGTCTCAAAAAAAAAAAAAAAAAAAAAAAAAAAAAAAAAAACAAAGTTGAAGGCTCATTGTATCTTTCTTTAAATCCAATTTTTCTACCTCACCCCAAATTTCATGTTTAAATGCATTTGTTGGCACGGATATTGCACATGTATTTCTAAATTATATATGGTGTTGTTTTGGATGTTTTTAATCTTATGTTATTGGCATCATTCTGAATATATCATTCTTTATTATTCTTTTTTAAACTTAATATCCCTTTTACTACATAAAGCTCTGATTGATTCATTTTTCATTTTCATCCAAATTCCCATGCTTGCATATACTACAATTTATTGAATCATTTTCCTGTGGGTGAATCTTAACTTCAAATACTTCATATTTCATTTTATTTCTAGAAATTCTCTTTTTCAAATATGATTATTTTCTCTTTTTTGTATTGTGTCTTTTCCTTATGTTTGTTGTTTTTACATATATTTAATTATTTTAAATTCTTATAGCTTTTATTCTGTTATTTCATCATTGCACTTCTATTTGCTAAATATAGTAAATATGCTCTCTCAGAGTTTTCATGATGTTTATAAATTATAATTCTTTTTAACTGAGCGCTCCTGTTTAATGCAGCCTTCCCTGTTCCACATAAACGCACCTTTCAGAGTACTTTATGTACTAGTGAGAGAGTCTGGGGTTCTATTTCTTTCTCTTAAAAAATTTTTAAATAAATTAGAATTATGCATTTACATTGTACATATTTATGGGGTACAATCTGATGTTTCAGCACACATCTATGCTGAAAATTGATTCAGTCGGGTTAGTTAATATATCTATTACCTCATGCATTTCTCATTTATTTGTGATGAGAAACTTAAAAGGCTCCCTGTTAGCTGTTATGTGATAGATATTTTTTACTGTTAACCATAGTCACTCTAGTCTGCAATACAATAGAACAACAAAATGTATTCTGTTATCAGGCTGTAACTTTGTACCATTTAACCAACCTCTTCCCATCTTCCCTGTCCCATAACCTTCCAGAGTCACTGGTAACCACTATTCTCTGCATGGTTTCAGGTCCCACTTGGGTGCTCTCTTTGATATCTTTCTTCATTCCTGTCAGCTAGGAAGGTCTTTCTCCCCCACACCCTGCTCCCGATTAGTTATGCATTATGAGATATGTATTAAAATAGATATATATATATATACACACACATATAATATTCAAAGTTTCTATGTGTTTACAACAGAATTTGCAATCTTGATTTATCTCAAATGCTTAAAATATTTTATCATTTGTTTGATTCTATCTCTGGCGATATCTTATATGATATAAATGCAGACCAGATTGGATTAGGAAATAAGTGCTTTACATTTCAATCATTTCAATGTAATTAGGTATAGTTAAAATTCTATTTTCTTTATAATCCAGTGACTATCAGTATTTTACTTTACCTTTGGCTTATGTATAATTTAGTAAAGAAACAATCCTTTATTTTTACAAAAATTTATCAATTATCTGTGAATATCATATAAAATCTAGAAAATAAAATTAAATAATTTATATGCAGGCTTTTTATTCTCTTTCACTATATTTAAAATTAAAATATACTTTGCATATTACTTTGCTGCCATGCAGCTGTTTATTTTTTTAAACTTAGGGAGTAGTTAAGAATGACCTCTGATGTGAGTTGATATAGCATTGAATGATCACTATTAATAGATTCCTAGGAATGCCTGTTATGTGGATTTATACTAAAATTGACAGTTAATAGTGCAAGGGTCGGTACAAATCATATCTTCTTTAATTCCAGTACCAACCTTCTGGTAAAGATACCATTGTTAATTCCACTTTAAAGGGTCAGAAACAGAGTGCTTAAGCAATTGATACAAGAAAATACTACCATAAAGTTTCAGAGTCATGAAATGAATCAGGCTCTTTGAGTCGTAAAGCCGATGCATGCCATAACTGTGCAGAGACCCATCAACTTTCATGGAACTAATCTCCTATTCTTTATTAATGTTTTCCTATTTTGTATTTTCTTTTTGCTATAATAAACACTTTTATGCTAAATGTTCTTAAGTATAAATGTAAATTACCTTTGTAAATATACCTATCATCTCAGCATACATTCTGAGAAGCTAGATTATTAGATTAAATGGCATTTTTACTGCTTTTATTCATTTTGGAAAATTACTATCCATAAATACTAATATGTATACTTGCTTCAGCAGTTTTAGAAAGTGCCCATTACCCTATGTCCATGCCAATACTAGTTATAATGAGTCTTTTTCTTCTTTGCCAATTATCAGTATAAATGCTGAAGTCTATAAATCATTAAACACATAGTGATTTACACTATTTGATTCCTTGTGAGGTGGACCATGTCTTCTATTATTCAGCTGCATTTTATAAAATTCTTCTCTTTATTGAGGTATCAAATGCACAGAAAGTTGGCAGGGAAAGAAAAAACTCTGAATAGTTTGCCTCTAAGATGGACTACAGAGCATATTTAGCTGAAGTCTATAATTGTTAGACATGGAAGCTAGAAAGAGAAGAAGCTAAATGGATTCACCAATGTCACAATTTCTATTGGAGAGCCAGGAAAGAAATTCAAGAATCCTCAAAGCCAATTCAGAACACTTTGCACTGTCCCACAACTTCTCTTCATTTGGTATTGATTGACATAGATCAGACTTTTAGTAACTGAAATGTGTGTAATTGAAAAATACTAAGAGCAGTACTCAGTTATCCTAAACACCTGTGAAATAATTCTGAAACTTCTAAAATATGTCCTATATATAATATCTTACAAGATATTTGATATGATAAAATAAATTAGATGTCAACTGTGGACCAGTATAAGCTTTTAATAATTAAAAGCTTCTTTTCACTAGGGACAAAAATTACACTCTTTAAATCAAGAGGATAATTATTTTTCCTGACAAGGCTTCACAAAGCTTGATTGAGATTCTCAGAGGTACATATGTGAGTTGACAGTTTGCATTTGCTATGTTTTCCCCTAGGTAAAAATCTGTAAGCATTCATAACTTTTAGTGTTAATAAGAGCAGAACTTATTAGCCCTAAAAATGCCCTTTTTGCTCTAAGGAATATTTTACCTGAAAAGTGATATAAAACATATCTCATCATGAAATAAAAACTCAGCTTTTCAAATAAGGCATAAGTTGAGGCATAATGAAAAGAAAGCAATTCTGCATTTCTTTTCATGGTAATAACTGTATTTATCTTGGTTTTTAAAGATGGAGAAAATGACTCACTTTATTTCTTGCATTAAATTTACATGTGTTAGTATTTCTTAGATTTTTAAACTTGGGAGCTTTACAAAATACTCAAGAGAGCTAACTTCACTGAAGATTGTGTATCTAGGAAGAAAGGCAGCTTTGCCTTTGAGTATGTGACAAAGTATTACAGAAAACGCAGGCAGGAAAGCATTCTCACATCTACAGACAACATGGTTGCAGCACACAGATGACTGTTAAGTTCACAGCACTAATCTGACACACCTCAGCATCTCTTTAGAAGGCTCAGTATTGGTTTTAATAGGGAAGAGGTCCTATGTGGGCATTAAAGGTACTAATTAGTCACCTTGGTGCAGGCTGGAAAGCAGAGGAAATCTTACAATAAGTATCTGTAAAGTAGGGTGGAGATGAAGGATATGAGATCTCAGAAGGAATATGCTTTTTTTTTCTTTTTAGAGTTCTATTGCACAGCATGGTGAATATAGTTAATTATAGAATATTACATTTCAAAATTAGTAAGAGAGTTGATTTCAAATGTTCTCACTGCAAAAATTCTTAAGTATTTGAAATGATGGATATGTTAACTAGCTTGATTTAAATATTCCACATTGTACTTAAAATTATAACATCTCTTTATACCTCATACGTTTATATAACTGTAAATTGTCAATTTACAATAGAAAGGGTGGGATTTAAATAGAAGAAAAATGATGAATAGTTAGCACCTATTGTGTTGTTAATTATTATTATACATGCTTCTCATGTATTCGCTCATTTTGTTCACACAGAAAACCCTTGAAGTATAATTGCTATCTCTATTTAGTGAATGAATAAACTAAGATACAAAAAAGTGGCCGGGCGTAGTGGCTCACGCCTGAAATCCCAGCACTTTGGGAGGCCGAGGAGGGTGGATCATGAGGTCAGGAGATTGAGACCATCCCGGCTAACACGGTGAAATCCTGTCTCTACTAAAAACACAAAACATTAGCCCGGCATGGTGGTGGGCACCTGTCATCCCAGTAACTCGGGAGGCTGAAGCAGGAGAATTGCTTGAACTCAGGAGGCAGAGGTTGCAGTGAGCTGAGCTCATGCCACAGCACTCCAGCCTGGGCAACACAATAAGTCTCCATCTTGAAAAAAAAAAAAAAAAAAAAAAAAAGATACAAAAAAGTGAAGATATATGTTCAAACTCCGAAAATTCCCACATCACGTGTGTATCTCTGCCCTCTCTTGAGGTCAAATGGCAGGCCCCACACAATGTCCATGAGACAATGTTCACATCCTTTGCAGGCCCTAATCACACAACTTTTGTGAATTCCTTTTACAATTACCAGAAGGCGTTAGGTGGTGAAGGTGGCATAAAGCCAGATCATTAATTTAAAAAGTTAAGCAGAGAAACCTGAGCTACATCTAATTTTTAATAATCTTCTTTGCATTTTTTTGTGTTGGTTAAATTTTTCATCTTCTTGCCTACATGTGTATTTCCTTGAGATACTCAATTTGATAAAATTTCTTTAAAAGCAAGGACATTATGCTGCAAATTTCTTCATGTTTAAAAATATAAGATGGATATGTACTAATGGACATGAAAATAAGAAAGTAGGAAAAATATCTTTTTAAAAAATGTTTGATCTGCATTATAGTCAATGACAACCACAAAAAAACAAGATCTTTCTGTTCCCTAAATTTACACACAATGCCTATGTCTATTCCAATCTACTTTTTTCTAAAGGATGGTTTAAAAAGTACATGAAAATGCAATCTTTGTTTTTCTGTGACTGACTTACTTGATTTAGTTTAATGTTCTCTGCGTTCATGCATGCTGTCACAAACAGCAGGATTTTCCTCTTTAAGGCTGAATAATATTCCACTGTATGTTTATGCCACATTTGCTTTATCCATTCAACTGTTTGTGAACAATTGGGTTGTTTCACATATGGCTATTCTGAACAATACTACAATGAACAAGAGAGTGTAGATATCTCTTTGAGAACCTGATTCCAATATTTTTGGAAATAAAACCCAAAGTGGAATCTTTAGATAATATTGTGTTATTCCAATTATATGAGTCATCTATCACAGTCAAACTTATAGAATTAGTGAATACAACAGGAGTTGCCAGGGGAATGAGGTTATGGGGGAATGGGGAGTTGTTTTTCAATGAGTATAAAGTTTCAACAATGCTAGATGAATAAATTCGAGGAGTCTGCTGTACAACATTGTACTTATCATTAACAATATGGTATTGTGTACTCCACAATTTAATAGGGTAGATCTCATGTTAAGTATTCTTACTACACATACACACACACACACACACACACACACACACACACACACACACACACACGGATGTAGTCTAGTCTATTACCTTGATTGTGGTGATGATTTCACAGGTATTTGCACATGTCCAAACTTATCAAATCATACACAGTAAATATGCAAACAGTTTTTCATATACTAATCATATCTCAATAAAAGTTAAAAAACAGTGCATGAATGTGTTTAACCTGTCGAATAAATGAAAGGAGAGAAGAGAAGAAAACAAATTTTAAATTAATGATGGAGAAATACACCAACAAATAAGGACTATGGCAAGGGAAGAAAGTATAGCAGTTGAGAAGTGGTAACGGTAGGGATAGTATGACAGTAATTGGGCATTAAAATATTATTTTAATTTATTTTTAATAATATAAACAATGCTACACAATGTACAAAGTGAAAATAATATCCAACTACCTCTGCTCCTGAGCCATCAGGGTGTTCTTTTAGCAGACAATCATTGTGCTTAGTTTTTTGCATATTCTTCCTCAATTATTTACAGAGAATATTATATATGTGTGAATATATATTATATCTGTCTTTATATTGGTTATGTAAATGCAAAATGTAGTACCAATTGATAATAGGCATAGTTCACTAAAAATGAGATCTTAAAATGAATGAGGACTTCTGGACCATTCTCATAAATGTCATCAGTCAATCTGTGTCTCCCTTCCTAGTTCAGCTTTCAATCTGAAATAGGCTAAAAGGATAGCAGATACAGTATTTCATTCAGAGGATTATGGAATCTTCATTTTCTTTGCAAATAATTTTGCTTGTTCGAAAGAAAAAAAGAGAAAAAGAAAGGATAAAACAGTATAGAGTTTGCTTGGTGACACTGTAGTCTGGCATTTTTTGTATTCTAATTTAAGAACAGAAAAATGCAAAGTGAAAAGCAAATTATATTTATTTAATAGTCCTTTAATTATAATCTTAGTATTCTATTTTAGCCTAATAAACTCCTATCATGATTTTTTTTTTTCAGTTTTGCATGGCCTAACCTAACAACTGACCTCTGCTTCTTTATTTAAGGTTCAAATTCTGTATCAAAGTATTTGCTCTTTTATTCTTTACTAAATAGATAACTTCCAAGAGGCAGATAGAAACAGTATTCATGTACAAATTAATGAGGAATAAATACACATTTTCAGTCTTGCCTAGAGAAAAAAACATCCCAAGAGGACCACACTGATTGTCTTTATTAACTCAGTAATGTATGTAAGTGAGCTACGTGGGCTCCTGGGCAAAACCAAGGAGAGAGATCTATCAGAGCAGGAGGGAGAGAGAGGCAGAGAATGATTGGAGTGGCCACCTGGGAGTCTGAGTTCAGTGAGGTGTGAGATGCTGACAGGTAGATACTCAGTGTTCACCAGTGAGGCACGCAGCCCCTAATGAATGCGTGTCTCCGCCAAGGCACATTCAGAACTTCTCACATGCATCTTCCTTCACACCGATAATTTTCCCTGAGGAGTATAAATCTCAGAAAACCTGATATGTCAGAAACCACTCTCCTTAATAAAAACTCAAACAGCTTTTTTAATGCTCCTTGACAAAGTGATTTCCACATTTTTCACAGATCAGATACATTAGCAAGTATTGTTTTAGCATTTACAATAGGACACACTTCTTGAATAAAGAAGCTCTTAACATAAAGAGACCTTGGGAGCCTCTGCTTCTTCTTTAATAGACCAAGGAATCTGTGAAATTAATGAAGCTCTAGATGAATGCTGTCCAATAGAAGTATAATGGGAGACCTAAATATGAGCCACATGTGGAATTTTATGTTTTTAGTAGCAACGATATACACATTAAAAAAAAACTGATAAAATTTAATATTTTATTTAGCTCAATATATCCAAAATATTGTATTTTAGTATGCAATTAGTAAAAAAGGTCCTTGAGATATTTTATTTTTTATATTAAATTTTAAAATCCAGTGGTGGTGTTTTGTTTTGTTTTTTAGCTTGTAAGACATCTCAGTTCAGCCACAGATCAAATGCACAACAGCTATGTGCATCTAGTGGTCACAGTATTCACTAATACAGGTCTTGATTCTTGGCATATAAAATCATGGTGTGAATATATGCAAAGATAATTTCACATAAAATTCTAGGGAGTTTTTTGACCCTAGATTAAGATATTCTATTTACATAATTAAGGGTTATTTTTAGGAGGATTTTATGTGAGGAAACGAAAGAGCTTTAAAGGGACATAGGGTAAAAATTTTGCCACATTTAGGCAGCCATATGAGAACTAAAGGCAGAGAGTTTTAAGAATTTCTGCTGTGAGACTCTTACTCTTTACTTCCTAACTTTTGTTTTCTCATTGAATTATAAATATAGACAATCCTTGATAGGAGTTCACCAATGGCCTTTGAACTGCTGTAAGTACCCAAATAAAACTGCTTCCTGAGCCATCTGAAAACTGCTTTCTACAATCAATTGTGAGGGCTTTCGATTCCCTTTTTTAAAAAAATTATTTCTATTTTCAAATTTACCTTCCCCTCCTGTTCTCTGGCATAATTTTTCATTCTTTGTTTGTCTAACTCCTATGTTACAGAATATGCAACAAGTTAAGGTTTAGCTTCAATTATAATGTTCAAATGTAACAAATTACCATATATAAAAGTAAATTGGCTAATGTAGGGTTTGTGTTTGGGGCATTGCCAACTAGTTGTGTATCTAGTTATTGGGACACACACAAAAAAAAGAATGATGATATTTGGAGAGTTTAAAGTCCCCACATTCTTAGTATAGCAGTTAAATAAAAGTCCCCAACTCAATTGAATTCTCATACCAGTTCTCATTTTATCTCTCTATTTATTTCCCTTAAGCATTTTTAAGATATGCCAAATCATTCAGCTTTTGCAAGACACCAAGGCATTCTCAAAGTGCATTTGCCAAGCTGAAGTCAACAGCAATCCAAGGAAAAGCTAATTACCTATATCCGTGAAGTAAAAGTTAGAAAGGAAGGTGGATACCATAAAGTAAGTGGCTGCAGGCCCAGAGATGAGGGTATGCGTTGGGTGCCAAAACATGTTAGCATGTAGTAAAAATGCCCAATAAATGTCACTGTTATTGAGTACTTTGATTATATAAATTAGGGGAAAATATTCCATAGTAATAAGTTTTGCAAATTTTTTCCATTATTGATAATAAATTGAATAATTTTTACATCTCCATTGCTGCATGAAATAAGCTTCATTTGAGTAAACATCCACAAACATCCACAAAATGCTTAAAAGTAAGACACAAAAGGTCAAAACATATTGTATCCATAAGGTTGATCAGTCTTTTCATGTTATTTACATATTTGGCACAATCTCTAGTAAATGCCTCCTTAAAATTAGCCCAATTCATATCAATGATCTTTTGATTTATATTTTTGAATTTCTCAGTTTACATTCTTGAATGTTCTCAATTACATCCAAGAGGGAGTTTTAACTGAAGCCGTCCCTGCTTGCAAATAGCTTTTCTTTTAATAATGTTTGCAGCAGTGTGAAAGAGTCACTGGACAGAATTTGGAAAAAAATAACAAAGAGCTTCAGTGGTATTTGGGGCAGTATAGAAGAGAAAAACTTGTGTGGATTAGAATGCAAGCCCAGGTTAAGGGTGTCTTGGTAATAGGACTGAAATGTGATGGCATAATGTACATGACAGATTTTTCTAATCACATGAAAATCAACCCCTTGGAGTCCACAGAGAAACACTGTGCCATTAATTCTGCTCTGCTCTCTTGCACACTAACAGTTCCTGTCCTAATTAAATGTGCTCCTGGAACATATGTTTTATTGTCTGAGCTGAGTCATTACACTTGATACACTCATGAGTCCTGTCACCTAGGGATGGGAAATCCCTCTTGGAGGTTTATATCTGCATCAATGTCTTCCTTAAGCAAAGAGTACTTGAGTGTTGTACTGTATTAGCAATGAACTGCAGGTGTAAATATAAGAACTAGCAACATTGAAACCATTCTTTTAAGCTTTGTATGCTTAGAGATTTAACAGAAAATAAACATACATATAGAAAAAAATTAGCTTAAGTCTACCTACTGTGATTTTACACAGCATTCCTAATTGTCTCTGGGAAAGATGTATAATTTAAAATGAAAATTTTATTATTTTATGAAATCAGATATTGCCAGTTAATGATGACTACATTCATTATTAAATTATTTTGAATTGCTTTGTCAGCTAAACTAGCTCCCTCTACATTCTTTTTCTGTTTCAAATAAGGCATAAGTCAAGTAATTTTTGATAAGAAAGAAGAATGAGGGGAAGAGATCCTTAATTCTTTCCTCTGTCTGCATAAGTTGCTTCACTGTGTAAATGAAATTATTGAAGATTAATTTAACTGCTTGGAGATTTGAATTTTTTACCATCACTCTAAAATAGAATGTGTGCATTAGAGTGAAATAGCAAAATATTAGTGAAACATATGTTTTATTTTCTGGAATATCTGCATTTAACCTCATATAAATCTCTGACTTTTAATAGAAATAAAAGAGAATTTGGCAACAATGAAAAAAGAAAATTTTAATTCTAGTTATCCCTGGCTTAAAATTTCAGAGCTTTTTATTGTTTGATAATTTTCAAAGAATCAGTTGAAATAAGACCTTTAGTTTCATAGATTTCTTTATAGTGCAATGTTTCAACTTGGTTTAACTTTTTAGCTGTAAAAGTTAAAACAGGATGAACCTAGTATCATATTTCTAGTGTCTCTGTTCTCCACGGAACTAAAGATAAGCAAAGTAATGAATCTTGAAAAAATTTGAGAGCAGGAGTTGAAATTAAGATTGTTGGAAATACAGTGTTAGAAAAGAATTTTTGTAAATAGCCTTGTGAAAATGAGATATGAAACCTGTCATGACTATAATTCTGTTCCTGGTCTTTACACACTCAATTGTTACAGAATAATATGGGGAAAAGGACCTTATATCCCTAGGAACAAAATTGTTCAGTGTTACAGTGCTTAAACATTAATTCTAGAAGTTAAGAGAAACAAAAGAATAAATATACACTGAAAGAAGAGGTAAAACATGTATCAACAGAGAGGTTCTGAATATGGATTTTAAGAGGCCAAATTTGTAACATTGTTTACCCAACCTGAAGCAGATGGAGGTCTATGGATGAAAGGTGGCATATTGAATGAGCTGCTACAGTGATGGAATTTGAAAATTTTTGATCTTAAATTTTTGTGAAAAAATAATAATCTTTGAAACACATGCTCAGAATGTATTTTTAAAAAGCTCTCAAGCTATTATTGCCTTCTCTCACTTAAACACACATACAACTTTTAAGAGAAAAACTCCAATGACTAGAAGATTTTAATTCATTCAAATCTTGTTTCTGTATTTCATTCACTGCTTTTGTTATAAAATAATCATATACATCTAGTCAAAATTATAATATAAAGATGATGAAAAAGTAAAAGGGCTTTCCTGTGTTTAATTTTTTCAATTTTTCAATTTCTTTTATGTATTTTATATACTTTTACTATTTCATCTATTTATATGTGTATATGTATATACACATATAAATATATATATATGTCTGTATACTATGTCTGTTATCTACTATGCTACTTTATGTCTGTTATCTACATATCTTCCTATTCGTGTTGTCATTCTTTTATACTGAATTTAATACATTTGAACTTGCCTTTCAATTCCATAAATTGGTTTCTTATGTTTAATGTGTTGCCCATGACTTGCATTATTTCATTTGTAAATTTCTCCAACTGCGCTTTTATCCAAGCATACATTTCTAATTTCACCCTTTCCCCAGTTCATAAATCCAGTGTCCTCTCAAATCTTTAGAGTAATAATTTGCTAGTGGTCCTTACAACAGTTCTGTTGCATTGCAATATATTTGTTCTTGTTGTTCAGAGATGTCCTGTTTTAAAAAATTGCTGAATCTCTTTATTTGGCTAGTGTTTTTTTGTTTGTTTGTTTGTTTTTGTTTTTGTTTTGTTTTGTCTTTGATCATCCTTACATATGACAGTCTATAGGCTATCATACAGCTCAGGAGCTAGGAGGAATTCTATCACATTTAAGACTCCCTCTTCTGATACTTTATATTGGCATAAATAGAGAAGAGAAAAGGTTAGACCTTCTGAAGTTTTATTTTTCTAGTGCAGAAGTCCTGTAGCCTCCATTTGCAGAATAGAGTTGAGCTACAAATGAAGGCAGCTGGGCAGATAGCTTCATCTGTGGGGCCCGTGTGTTTTCTTCCATGTAATTCATAGCTGGTTATGTTTCCTTCTCTCATGAATGTCTATTCTCAGCAGAAAATGTTTTATTTCTGACCCCACTTTTAAAAAATTTTGACCCCATACAGTAACCTTGTTATGCCCTGAGTCAGTGTGTTAAGCACTGTGATGTGCTTCCCAGGTTTCCATTTAAGGAAAGGTCTATATCCTTGGTCATGAAGAGTGTGGTTAGCAAGCAGTTTTCAGGTATTAGTTCCTCCAGAAATTGCCTTAACTATACAGAGTGACTGTTCTCAAGGCCACAGCACTTCCCAAGAAGATCTGTATTCAATGTCTGACTGGTGTGAGATCATAAAGGCCTGACCATCTTGACTCCCTTTAGTACAACTCAGAAACAGCATTCTAGCTCCAGAGCTGCCCACTGGGTTGACTGAAGTTACAGTTGGGCCTTCATCACAGCTCAACTTCTCCTGCATAATTTGCTGTCCTTCTTATCACCTCCACAGATAATGTCCTCAAGAGACATTTCCTAATAAATATTCTAAATATTAATCTCTGTCTCTCAATCTGCTTCCAGGGAAAACCCGTCCCCCAAAAATAAGTTGCATGTGATGACCACAGTGTATTTTTTCTGTGTGTAAACTCATTAACTTTGTGAATTACAGAAGACACATGCAGTATCAGGATTTGGCCCCAAATGATTGTCCAAAGTCTACCTGCAACTGCTAGATATAAATCACAGTTGGCAGTACAAATCTTCTAGTGATTGTGCCCATTTATTTTACTACTGGGCTCTTACTTTGCATATTATGAATAATGAGTTGATTGGTGCTTCTCTCAATCTAGGCTCTTCATATGCATATCTTGCAGAAATTCTGAAATGCTTTTGGCTTGCAGATGATATAGTTTTCCTAGTATTTCACACTTTTATTGTTTGTCTCTCTCTTTTTGTTTACCATTGATTATTTTCTCTGATATTTTGTAGAGACAAAGTAATTTATTAGCATAGGCACAGATCACAATATTGAAGCAAATTCCCTAACATATTCTTGATATCATCTTTTACCACTACCAAGAAAGAAAGTAAACTGGAACACTGAAATTTATTAAAACAAAAATGAGCAACTATTGCAGTATTTTTTCTATATGTACTAAAGATATTTGAATGTCAAATTAACATAAAATTATCTTAAAATCACCTTGATTATAAAGATCTACTACTTCAAATAAGAGAATAACTGCCCAAAATTTTCTAATTGTGTTTGCTTTACTCAAAATAATTACAATCAAAATTAAGAGCTTAGATTGAAAAGTTATCCAATCTGGATTTGAATTCTGAATCTTTTGCATACTAACTTCAAGATGTCCAACTGTAAAATGGGGATATGAATAGCCTCATAAGATAATGGTAATAATTATGAGAAATAATGTATATAAGACTTTTAATCCAGTCCATTATACAGATAAGCATCTGATAAATGGCTTGTGTTGCCATTTTGTGATTATTGGGGGTGTTCTTCTTGGTGTTTCATTTTGTTTCAGTGTAAGGACAGATAATTCAAATATAGGAAGAATGCATTCCTTTGATGAAGCACAACTCCCTGAACTAAAAACTTAGATTCATACACGGCTTTGTCACAAGAGGAGAAACCTTGGGAAATTTTTTTAACATCACCGTTACTCGGGTTTCTTATCTATAAGTGCAAAGTAAAAAAAGCAAACCTGTGCACTATAATCTTTAGAGATTATGTGTTGTGAGAATCCGATTGGAGGATATATTTGACACTGTCTTGAAAACATGTTAGTATTGTAAATATATAGAGTATCATCTTTAGCATTCTAATGTGTTTTCTTGATTTTTGTAAAAGTTCTCATCATATGATTCTGAGGTCAATCATGATCTTGTTATTACATTAATACTGATTTGTCATGCATATTTACAGGGGATAAGCATATAGAATGTGATAGTTACTAATATATGAATTCAATAATTATTAATATACTTGGGATGTTACATTTAAAAATCATCTTATATACATCCAATCAATAGAACTATCAAGTTTTTCTTTAGTAAGGCTTTGAGATAAGTGTGTGTGTGTGTGTGTGTGTGGTAACAAGCAGCAACAAAAAGGCGAATGGCTCATTAGGTTTTCGATCTAGTCTAGCCCTTGGACTAAACATCCCAGGAAACCACGGAAACAAGAACAAGAACTCAGTCACATGCTACAACAACATAGAAGATTTTCAGCCTTCTAAAAAATCTTCTGAAATATTTGTGGTGAACAAGGTGAAAAACAATTTGATGCTGCCAATGTTCTAGTACATTTAAAGGAGTTAATTCCAAAAGTTCTTCTGATCACTGAGAAAGACTTTTAGAAACCATTTTCCAGAATGTCAAGCTTCTGGCTAAACTATAAAACCTACAGCCTTTAGTGAAGAGAACACTTATTATTTGTGCTCTGTCTATACTGACAAGCAATCTGTTGGTAACTAAAGATTTTTCAGTCTATTTCAGCACCGACTCTAGTGCTGCTCATAAACCTGAATTCTAGTCATGAATGCAACAGGCCGGAAAGAACAGAATTAAGATGAAGACTTTGGGGTTGAAGCCCTGAGCTCATATTGTCTCTCTGTTATCTACTTGTGATGTAATTTCTGTGTCTGTTTTCTTAACTGTTGATTTGTGATACTTATATCCTTAGAGCTGTCATGCCATAATATAAACCATTGGGTGATACATATAGTGGTCAAAAAATAAAAGTTTATAATGACAATAACAAAATTGGGAGCCAGTAGCAAATGTCGTGGTTTTAGCAACTCATTTCAGAAAATAAAAACTTTGGAGTCCTGTACGTACATCGAATGTCTAGTTCATAGTTTGAAATGATAGAGTTAAACCTTTTAATACACTTTTTTTTTCTAAATTCTGTATTTAGGTATTAGTGTTTAATAGTAATTTGAAAACAATTTACAAAGTAATGTTTTGAATGCTGTTAATTATATTGGAGACTGTAAAAAAGAAAGTAAAATTTATTTATTCATTTAACTTATTACATTATTCTTACATCAAATTGCTATACATTGCTTTGTTGTTTTCACATTTGTCCTAGTTAGTTTCAGGGGTCTAGCTTTTAAATTATTTTTAAGCCTTCAAAATCAATGTTTCAAAATAAATTCAAGAACATTCGCAACATTAGACTTCCTCATAGTCAATTTTTCATTGAGAACTTTCAGAAGTTCTCCATAGCTTTCTGGTTCATGGCAGATTCATGAGAAGTTTGTAAAATGAAATGAATTAAAGAAACTAGAATGAGTCATTGTAATAAATAAATATTGCATTTACTTCCTAGATCAACTTCTTCTATATTTTATTGTATACATCGCACTGTCACTGATAACATTGATATTTAATCCAAACATTGCTGGGAAGTTTAGGATCCAAGATGACCCTAAGTAACTCTATAAAGAGTTTGTTTTCATTAGGGTGGAGAACTCCTCACTGATAACTCTGTACCTGTACCCTGGTTATGATGAAGACAGAAGGGGGAGTGGGCATGTGCCAATGTGCCATTTAACAGAATGAATGTCCCTCAACGGAGGAGCTCCTCAGCTCTCAGAAGGGACACGTGAGCCTGCCTCATGCAGAGAACCCTCTGGAGTCATTTAATGCTATTCAACCTATGAGTAGTGATGTAAGCCTCACACCTGGGTCAGTTCCTGCAAAGGAACTGAGTCTGTGGAGTTGGAAAGAAGCTGATATGATCCTACGTTTTCAGAATTCTGGACTGAATGTTTTCACCCGTCCCTATGTAGTTGTTGCTGTTGTGGTTTTACCTATAATTTTATTCAGAGCCAATTCATGATTTCTATTTGTAGTTCCTTTCTGATACATTTTACTGATGCCTCAGAAGGTTTTGGGTGTTCTTGAGGATTTTATCCTCTTTCTAAATAACTAAAATTACCATTTGCTATTAGCTGATTTTGTCTGCAAATGAGCACATTCCACCTTTTCATCGGAACCTGAGCATACATGTGGCAAATAAAAGATTTATTTATGTATTTTAATTTACTTTGTGATTGGCTACTTAAATGATGAAAAAAGATAGCCCCTTTTGTTTGCACCTATAGCAGTTGGCATATTATCAGGGTTCTGTTCCAGTAAGATTTCAGAATATGGTATTTTAGTTATGATGTTTTCAAGTTTACAGAAACAATAGACAGGAATGTAAGAACTAAAATAGTCAAAAAAAAAAAGTTTGAAAATAAAAGAAAACTCAGTATACTTGTTAGTTATAAGAAATTAGATATAGTTAGTCATGTGAAAACTGAAGCATTAAGTCCAGTTCTTTGGTGTTCCTTAATAGAAAACTAAATCAATAAATAGAGAAAAGCATTTAACATATTTAAAANCTGCCTCATGCAGAGAACCCTCTGGAGTCATTTAATGCTATTCAACCTATGAGTAGTGATGTAAGCCTCACACCTGGGTCAGTTCCTGCAAAGGAACTGAGTCTGTGGAGTTGGAAAGAAGCTGATATGATCCTACGTTTTCAGAATTCTGGACTGAATGTTTTCACCCGTCCCTATGTAGTTGTTGCTGTTGTGGTTTTACCTATAATTTTATTCAGAGCCAATTCATGATTTCTATTTGTAGTTCCTTTCTGATACATTTTACTGATGCCTCAGAAGGTTTTGGGTGTTCTTGAGGATTTTATCCTCTTTCTAAATAACTAAAATTACCATTTGCTATTAGCTGATTTTGTCTGCAAATGAGCACATTCCACCTTTTCATCGGAACCTGAGCATACATGTGGCAAATAAAAGATTTATTTATGTATTTTTAATTTACTTTGTGATTGGCTACTTAAATGATGAAAAAAGATAGCCCCTTTTTGTTTGCACCTATAGCAGTTGGCATATTATCAGGGTTCTGTTCCAGTAAGATTTCAGAATATGGTATTTTTAGTTATGATGTTTTCAAGTTTACAGAAACAATAGACAGGAATGTAAGAACTAAAATAGTCAAAAAAAAAAAAGTTTGAAAATAAAAAGAAAACTCAGTATACTTGTTAGTTATAAGAAATTAGATATAGTTAGTCATGTGAAAACTGAAGCATTAAGTCCAGTTCTTTGGTGTTCCTTAATAGAAAAACTAAATCAATAAATAGAGAAAAAGCATTTAACATATTTTTAAAATAATTTTCTCCAGAATCCTGAACTTCTTGTGGCTAATATAAAGTTAATAAAGACAATTTTCATAATGGAAAAAATGCATAAAATTGTTGGACAGAGTCATCAACCTCAAAACAATCACCCCAGGCTGGGCAATGTGTCTTAGTCCAAAAGCAACCTTCTAGACTACTTATGGAATATCCTTGTCATTAACAAGTCACGGCACTGGAAGACCTATGTTTTATGTAAATTTAATCTGGCCAATTTCAAAGACCTAGCACCTTTCTTTAGAACAAAAATGTGTTAGTTTCCATCTTTATTAAAGCCAGCTCTTGATTATAGAAATTTTTGGATTTGCACTAAGAAATATATACATGTATATCATATATGTATTGATAAAATACAGATAAATAGATTTGGGTATATTTTGTTATTTATATGTAATAGAATCTTTTCAAGTGCTTTTAATCCTTGCTAATTTTCAATGTTAGTTACTGAGGAAGATTGTACCTACATTAATTTTAGATTTGACAGAACTACCTTTTAAAATTTCTTGTTAGTTTTCAAATAATGAGTGGTTTATAATTTCTCCAGTATGCATATGGAAAACACAGTAGAACAAATTTTTGTTTGTTCTGAAATCACAAATTTCATTTAGTCACATACATTTATTCGAACTTATGCCGTTGAAGAGTCAAGGTGACATTCAATGGCGTCACAGCAGCACATATAGTGAGGAGGCAGCTATTTTTGTGCTATTTTTTTCATGAAACTCTCAGGACCAGGCTGTATGTACATCCATACAGAGAAGTTATTTATTTCATCCAACATCTATATATAATTTAGCATGCCACAACTACACAGCTGATTTTTTAAGCCTGTGATATTGTAAACAAGCAAAAACACCTTCAATCATTAACCTAGCAGTGGATGAAGCCCAAATGGGATCTTATTCAATTATCTCTTATTAAAAATTAACCCACCTTAACATGAAACTGACCCTTGAAGTAACTCATTCTTATTTTTTAAAAAAGTTAATTGGACAAATTTTTGTCTTATATTTCTTGAGCAAGTGTAATCCATGATCTGCAGATATGACTAGCAGATTTAGGCATAGACAGCAAAACTGAAATAATTTTCCAGGAAACAAAAGTGAATAAAAATATAATAAATTGAGAAAAATAATGAAGAGGTATATCATTTGTGTCATGTCAGACTAAAGATTCTCAATATTTACCTCAGTTACTGCTGAGCTAGTGTGTCTCTGTCGTAGATAATTGAAAAGTTAACAACACCAGCATAGTTCCATTTCTAAACAAATAAAACCCGTCAAAGGCATAATTTAAACTCAAAATGCTTCTTATGATCATTGGCTATGCTCAATAACTTGAAGTAGATTTTCTGGGAAGCTGTCACATTCACTCCAGGACTGGTTCAGTTCTGATAGATGTTTACTGGGAAATAGATTTACCTGGGCAGATATTAATATCTTTAATATATATCTATAATAGAAATGTCAAGTAGTAGTGATTTAATGTCTATATCAACCTGCATTTTATCTATCTTCTTCCTCCTCCACTTCCCTCTCAATGTTCTACACCTACTCCTTCTTCTTCCCTTTTCCTTTCTGTCTCTTATTTTCCTTAAAACTATGCTTCTGAGCTTCTGCATTTGTGTTGGTCTGTATGTCCCCCATAACTGATATGTTAAAAGTTAACAGCCAAATTACTAAGAGGAGGGGCCTTTAGGGCTGATTCATTGATGAAGGCTTTGCCCTTGTGAATAGGTTTTAAGCTCTTTGTAAAACACACTTCACATAGTGTTCTGCTCTTTTTGCTCCTCTGCTCTTTCACCATTTGAGGATACAGCATGTGTCCCCTCTGGAGGATGCAGCATTCAAGGTACAGGACTTGAATTCCAGGAGCAGAGACTAGGTCCTCACCAAACACTGAACCTGCTAGCCTTTTGATCTTGGCTTTCCCAGCCTCCAGATCTCTGAGAAATAAAATTTTATTGTCTATAAATTACAAATTTTGATACCTGCACCACCATGCTAATTGCAGCATTTGACACAATGGCAAAAATATGGAATCAACCTAAGTGTCCATCAATAGGTGAATGGATAAAAAAAAAAAGTGATATATATACACACAATGAAGTAGTATTTAATTGTAAAAAAGAATAAAATTATGTCATTTGCAGCAACACGAATGGAAATGAAAGTCAGTATGCTGAGTGAAATAAGTCAGGCACAGAAAGACAGATATCACATGTTCTAACTCATATGTGGGAGCTAAAAAAGTTGATTTTATGAAGGTACATAGTAGAATGACAGTTACCAGCGACTGGAAAGAGTGTATGGGTTGAGGAAGGAATAAAGAGTTCATGGGTACAAATGTACAGTTAGATAGAATAAGTTCTAATTTTGATAGCATAGCAAGATGACTATAACTAACAATAATGTAACACAGGCCGGGCGCGGCGGCTCAAGCCTGTAATCCCAGCACTTTGGGAGGCCGAGACGGGCGGATCACGAGGTCAGGAGATCGAGACTATCCTGGCTAACATGGTGAAACCTCGTTTCTACTAAAAAATACAAAAAACTATCTGGGCGATTTGGTGGGCCCCTGTATTCCCAGC
>NW_016824093.1:252601-256624 GCF_001698545.2 Rhinopithecus bieti
AATAAATAAATAAATAAATAAATAAATAAATAAATAATGTAACACATATTTAAAAATAGCTGGAAGACTAAATATTCCCAACACACAGAAATGGTAAATACTTGAGGTTATGGATACCCTAAATACTCTGACTTGATCATTATACATTCTAATCATGTAACAAAATATCACATGTACCCCATAAATATGTACAAGTATTATGTGTCATTAAAATAAGTTTTAAAATTCCCAAGCTATGATATTTTGTTACAGCAGCTCAAACAGAATAAGACACAGTCTTTCAGAAATGATTTCTCCTAAGCATTTACTAGTCAGATATATTCACAGGAAGTTTATTGAAAAGGGGAAACTTTAGATTTTACCTTTAAAAATATAATTCTAAATTCTTCTCCATTGTCCTGAGCCATAATTTCCCCCATTGTGTAAAGCTCAAAGTAGCTTTATCTTTGATAAAATGAAATAATAGAGAAATTTAGGTTTGGCTTTTCCCACCTTCCTATGCAATATATTACGCTTGTAAAATAAATTGTGTTCTGATAACACACAGCATACGAACATTAGAACCACAATTTTGGTTCAGGTAAGATCCCAAACACATGTGTTTATATTACTGAGCAAAAGACAGGCTAACTCCATCAATTCTGTTTTATGAATTTAACACAACAGATTATGACAGCCAATTAGTCAGTGATAGAAACACTGGTGCTTAAAAGAGTTGGAATTTCAGGAGAGCTGATACTTCTTTCTAGCTTTCACATTTAGAAGGGAAGGGCCTTTGTTTGTTTAGTCTGAGTCTCAAATGGGAATAACACTAATATCTACCCCATAAGTTTCTGTTATGATTAAATGCCAATAAATCATGCACTTGCAGCTTTGTTTAGCATATATTCAGATATCAGGCTTCCCCTATTGTGTTCTACATATGAAAATAAAATAATAATTAAAATAAAACTAATAATTACATATTATAGTATATGTCTGACAAACAAAAATAATAACATTAGTATTGCTATGGAAATTTCTTCAAAAATATTCCATATTGTACAAATAATAACTAAGTAAAGAAAATAAAGCTGTCTGCCACACCCTTAAACAATCCAAATGATGACATTGAAAACTGATAGTATTCCACCATTCTGGAGGAAAGAATATTGACTTCTGGATAACCTGAACAATTGAATAATGCCTACTTGTTAATAAAGTTGCGTTTTCATGGAGTGAATAATAAATTCAATTATACTTATATTTTTATGTTAAGTTCAATGTTTTTTCTCTAACTAACTTCCCTAGTAATAAATTTATTACAAAGCACTTGGATGCATTAAAAATATTATGACAAATAACTCATATTCTTTGCCCTGAGCCACTTCAAACATCGTTGTTCTTTTCCTTAGTCTTTGGATAGTAAACATAGATTAAGCCTAGTATGTCACAAGACTAAAAACTGCATTAATAATTGTTTTCAGAAACAGATGAAAAGTTACTCAAGAAAAAAAAAACGCTTGAAAAAAAGATTAAAACGCTTGTTTTGTTCATATTTTTAGGCACATCACTCTCTCACACACACTCCTGAATATGAAGAACTAATGAGCGCTGTATTATGTTTTCCCTAACATTATAGTTATGTGCTATACTCCCAAAGTTACACCTTATATGGTAGAGGGTCAGATTAAGTAATAACGAGGTAGACAAATTTGGGGAAACAGGTTGTCTTAAGGAGATTTTAATAGTGAACACACCATCTGGATCTGAAACACTATGAATGAAAAGGCTTCTGAATGTTTAGTCTAGAACACTCATGATTGAAGATTTATAGATCAAAGCATCTGAGACCTGTTTCTCATTTACGTCATTCTCATTTGTAAAGTAGAGGCAAATATCTTAATGAAACTAGAAAATGGGATGCATTTACTGATATAAAAAAATAGGTGATGCTTAAAGGCACTGATGAGGATGAAATGAAGCATATTTTTAAAGTTTCTCATAACTCCCTTTTCTGAAGACAAAGTGATTAGTAGGTTCAAATAACTTGTGTAAAGATCATACAGCAGGACATACTCTAATGAATATGAACCTCCAAAGTGTAATATTACTAGAACGTTTTGGAGGAAGACTCTATGACACATGATATCGTAACTGTAACTGCTTAGGCTGTGGTGGTTTGAATTCTAATCTTTAACATTTCAAGAAGTTTGAAATCATTGATTACCACTCTGGTTTGCTAATAGTCACTTTCATTAGGCAATGCCTTACACCAAGGAAAAAAACTAATGGGCCTCACTTCACAGCAGACAGTAACAATACTGGTGTAGTCAGTCACTTACTTCACATATACATAAGTTCATGGTGCCACCATGTTCATATAAAGATTTGCCTGGAAGCTTTGTGTGAGAGACTCCAAAAAACAAAGGAGATTCAAAGAGAAAAATACATATTCTTTGATTGGAAATACCTGTTTGCAAGGACATGGTGGAAAATAAAACATACCATGAATAAAAACATGAGAAACATAAATTTTAGTATAATTTTCAAGTATAAAAATGTCAGCATAGACGGGGTGCGGTAGCTCACACCTGTAATCCCAGCACTTTGGGAGGTCAAGGCAAGCGGATCACCTGAGGTCAAGAGTGTGAGACCAGCCTGAGCAACATGGTGAAACCCCCACTAAAAATACAAAAATTAGCCAGGTGTGGTGGCAGGCGCCTTTAATCCTAGCTACTTGGGAGGCTGAGGCAGGAGAATCACTTGAACCCGGGAGGCAGAGGTTACAGTGAGCTGAGATCATGCCATTGCACTCCAGCCTCCAGCTTCCAGCCTCCAGCCTGGGGGACAAGAGTGAGACTTTGTCTCAAAAAAAAAAAAAGCAGCATGATTCTTCTTTCTTTTATAATGCCCAATGAAAACTTTATTTTGATGATAAGAGGAAAGACAGGGTTGGAAAGATTTTGTATAGTTTTACTAGATGGGACTTACTGTTGTGATTACTGAGGTAGCATTGCTTATTGTGTCAGAGTCTGACTGTCACAAATATATAAGCCCAGGTACATCAGTGGAAAAAGATTTAGTTTTAAATTTGATGGGACATTTCTCTATCAATCAATAATCAATCCTTTACAGAATTTCAAAATTTTGGCCCTATCAGTTATCTTATGCTTCTAAATCCAGATATCAAACTGCAGGTAAAGAAAACAGCCAAACCATACCAACTGCTTTAAAATGACATTTATTTTACACATGAACTTTTAATTTCCATTTTTTCCCTTACGTCATCTGTATTATCCCAAAATTTAGAGCTTGAAACAACAAACATTTATTTTATTTGTTTCTGAGGCTTGAGAACATTTGTTTTGTTTTATTTTTTTTGAGATGGAGTCTTGGTCTGTCACCCAGGCTGGAGTGCAGTGGTGCAATCTTGGCTCGCTGCAACCTCGGCCTCGTGGGTTCAAGCAATTCTCCTGCCTCAGCCTCCTAAGTAGCTGGGATTATAGGCACACACCACCACACCGGGCTAATTTTTGTATTTTTAGTAGAGACAGGGTTTCACCATGTTGATCAGGCTGGTCTCGAACTCCTGGCCTCATGATCCGCTCGCCCTGGCCTCCCAAAGTGCTAGGATTACAGGCATGAGCCACCATACCTGGCTGGCTTAAAAAACATTTGTTTCTGAGGTTTAAGAATCTAAGGTCTATTTAGCTATGTGATTTGAGCTGGCAAACTCTCCATCAGGGATACTACTGTCTTTGAGTACTTAGCTGGGGTTGCAGAGTTGGATCCAAGACCATGCATGTGTTTTTTGCAGGAGACTTGTTCTTGTCACACCCTGGGCCATTGATAAGATTGCTTATAATATTTGTTTCAAAACAGTAAGTGATGACAGAGACTGGTGAGAGGGATGGAGGGAGAGAGAGAGAGAAGAGAGAGAGAATTACCAAGATAGAAGCTGCAGTCATTTCCTTTTTATTATTATTGTACTTTAAGTTCTAGGGTACATGTGCATAATGTGCAGGTTTATTACATATGTAT
>NW_016824094.1:0-786 GCF_001698545.2 Rhinopithecus bieti
CCGGCTGGGGGTGCGCCCGGGGCTCCTTCTGGACCCGCCCGGCCGGCGCAGGGGCTGCAGCCTCCACGCGGGCGCCCTGGTTCCGCCTCAGCCTTCCAGCCGGGCCGCCCGGCCAGGGTCCTGCCTCCCTCGCCCAGTCCCTGCCCTCTCCTTGCCCGCAGCCCACGGGGCTGGGCTCCTCCTGCTTTCCCGGTTCCCCAGGCAGCCTGCCCTGCGGGTCACTCCGTCTCCCACCTGCTTTGTGGGGAACTAGAGCGCACGGGCGGCGGGAGGGGGCGCGGGAGGTGGGTGTTGGAGGCGGGGCTGTGCTGTGGCTGTGGTGTGGTGTGTAGTGTGGTGAGTGTAGTGTGGTGTGGGGGGTGTGTGTGTGGGGTGTGTGTGGTGTGTTTGTGTGTGTGGTGTGTACAGTGTGGTGTGTGTGGTGTGTACAGTGTGGTGTGTGTGGTGTGTATAGTGTGGTGTGTGGGGTGTGTGGTGTGTGTGGGGTGTGTGGTGTGTTTGTGTGTGTGGTGTGTATAGTGTGGTGTGTGTGGTGTGTACAGTGTGGTGTGTGTGGTGTGTATAGTGTGGTGTGTGGGGTGTGTGGTGTGTTTGTGTGGTGTGTACAGTGTGGTGTGTGTGGTGTGTACAGTGTGGTGTGTGTGGTGTGTATAGTGTGGTGTGTGGGGTGTGTGGTGTGTTTGTGTGTGTGGTGTGTATAGTGTGGTGTGTGTGGTGTGTACAGTGTGGTGTGTGGTGTGTATAGTGTGGTGTGTGGGGTGTGGGGTGTGTTTGTGCTTGTGGTGG
>NW_016824095.1:0-272 GCF_001698545.2 Rhinopithecus bieti
TTTTTTATTTATTGAGATGGAGTCTTGCTCTGTCACCCAGGCTGGAGTGCAGTGGCGTGATCTCAGCTCACTGCAACCTCTGTTCATCCAAGATTTAAGCAATTCTCTGCCTCAGCCTCCAGAGTAGCTGGGATTACAGGCACCCACCACCACACCCGGCTAATTTTTTGTATTTTTAGTAGAGACGGGGTTTCACCATCTTGGCCAGGCTGGTCTTGAACTCCTGACCTCATGATCCACCTGCCTCGGCCTCCCAAAGTGCTGGGATTACA
>NW_016824096.1:0-1387 GCF_001698545.2 Rhinopithecus bieti
AAAATATATATATATATATATACAAAAAATTAGCTGAGCATGGTGGCACATGTCTGTATTTCCAGCTACTCAGGAGGCTGAGGCAGGAGAATTACTTGAACCCAGGAGGTGGAGGTTGCAGTGAGCAGAGATTGCACCACTGCACTCCAGCCTGGGTGACAGAGCAAGACTCCATCTCAAAAAAAAAAAAAAGAAAGAAAAAAAGTTGCTAAGCACGCGTGTGCGCTTATACGCACACACACACACTTACACATTGCTGAGTATTGTCCACAGAGTTTCTAATTCAGTAGCTCTGGGTGAGGCCTGAGAATGTGTATTTCTCACAAGTTCCCAGGCAATGCTGATGCTGCTGGTCCAGGGACTCTGCTTTGAGAACCACTGTTGGAGAGTCTGTTTCTGCACTGGGCGAGGTGATGTGTCTGCCCCGTCTGAACCCTGGGGGCTAATCTACTTGTCACCTTATAAGTATGTCCCAAATATTATATGGGCAAGCCTGGAGAGTTGGGGGCATATCAGAGAGGCTGCCTGGAAGAGGTGACCAAGAGCTGGCCATGAGAATGAGAATGAAATTTCTTTCATTGTCAAAACTCATACATGAAACAAGCTGGAATGAGAATGAAATTAACAGATGCAACCAGGCTGGCATTCTTGCTAAACCAAATATTGGGGGGGCACCCTCTCATTCGGGGGACTCAGCAGTGGGTTCTTTTTTCATACCCTTTCCCCCATGATTTGGGGTCATTAGGAGCCCAGACCTCGACCTTGAAGTCAAGAGATGAGAAATTACCTCAGCAGTGATTTTTCTCATTCGTTTAATGAGCTTTGGCCAAATATATCCATTTGAATCAGCAAAAGAGTTGTTTTTTATTTTCCTATTGTTTTGAGAAGGAAAAGGCCCAAGCTGGGGCCCTCTGAGCTTTCCCCAACCTGACCTGTTTGTTAACAGTCTGCATAAAGCCATTGGTCACAGCGTGAATTCGTGTCAAAGAAGCATTTGAAGTGGTTTGCTTTTTTTTCTCTTTATTTCTGAGGGGCATTTTTTAGACCAATTGATTTGCAGGAACTGGTAGGGTGTTTCTTTGTTCTCTCTCTGCTACCTGGCAGGTATCAAGAGAATGTTTTCTCTGTTCTTTCAGAAGAAAAATAAAGTCTGAAAATTCGTTGGTCTTTGATACAAGCCTGGGCCAGTTAGTGGGGTTGGGTAGGCCAGGTACAGCTTCATTAAGGAAATCTGGTGATCAGGATATGCCCCCCAATAATGGGAGCTGCTAAGTCCCCAAGGCTGTCCAATGTCAGCTCTGCTTCTTCTTCCTTCTTTCTTTTTATTTTTCTTCTTCTTTCTTCTTCTTCCTTCTTCCTCTTCCTCCTCCTCCTCCTCCTCCTCCTC
>NW_016824097.1:0-1023 GCF_001698545.2 Rhinopithecus bieti
CAAAGACTTCATGTCTAAAACATCAAAAGCAATGCAACAAAAACCAGAATTGACAACTGGGATCTAATTAAACTAAAAACTTCCTGCACAGCAAAAGAGACTATCATCAGAGTGAACAGGCAACCTACAGAATGGGAGAAAATACTTGCAATCTATTCATCTGACAAAGGTCTAAAATCCAGAATCTACAAAGAACTTAAACAAATTTATAAGAAAAAAACAACCCCATCAAAAGTGGGCAAAGGATATGAACAGACACTTCTCAAAAGAAGACATTTGTGCAGCCAATAGTTATACGAAAAAATGCTCATCATCACTGGTCATCAGAGAAATGAAAGTCAAAACCACAAAGAGATACCATCTCATGCCAGTTAGAATGGCAATCATTAAATTAAAAAGTCAGGAAACAACAGATGCTGGAGAGGATGTGGAGAAATAGGAATGCTTACACAGTTGGTAGGAGTGTAAATTAGTTCAACCATTGTGGAAGACAGTGTGGCAATTTCTCAGGGATCTAGAACTAGAAATACCATTTGACCCAGCATTCCCATTACTGGGTATATACCCAAAGGATTATAAATCACTCTACTATAAAGACACATGCACACTTATGTTTATTATGGCACTATTCACAATAGCAAAGACTTGGAACCAACTCAAATATCCATCAATAATGGACTAGATAAAGAAAATGTGGCACATATATACCATGGAATACTATGCAGCCACAAAAAGGATGAGTTCATGTCCTTCGCAGGGACATGGATGAAGCTGGAAACCATCATTCTCAGCAAACTATCACACGAACAGAAAACCAAACACTGCATGTTCTCACAAATAAGTGGGAGTTGAACAATGAGAACACATGGACATAGGGAGGGAAACATCACACACCGGGGCTTGCCAGGGGTTGGGGGCCTAGGGGAGGGATGACGTTAGGAGAAATACCTAATGTAGGTGACGGGTAGATGGGTGCAGCAAACCACCATGGCACGTGTGTACCTATGTAACAAAACTGCACAT
>NW_016824098.1:0-2722 GCF_001698545.2 Rhinopithecus bieti
TCCCTCGTGCTGGGAGTTGGAGACTGGAGCTGTTCCTATTTGGCCATCTTACTCCGCCCCCAGGTATTTGTCTTAATGCCCTCTCTTCCTTTGGCCCCCCACACCCCAACAGGCCCCAGTGTGTGATGATCCTTTCCCTGTTTCCATGTGTTCTCATTGTTCAACTTCCACTTATGTGTGAGAACAAGCAATGTTTGGTTTTCTCTTCCTGTGTTAGTTTGCTGAGAATGATGGCTTCTAGCTTTATCCATGTTCCTGGAAAGGATATGATCTCATTTCTTTTTATGGTTGCATAGTATCCCATGTGCCACATCTTTTTTATGTGCCACATCTTTTTATCGAGTCTACCAATGATGGTCATTTGGGTTGGTCCCAAGTCTTTGCTATTGTATATAGTGTTGCAATAAACATATGCCTGTGTGTGTCTTTATAGTAGAATAATTTGTAAACCTTTGGGTATACATCCAGTAATGGAATTGTTGAGTCAGACAGTATTTCTATTCTATATCCATGAGGAATTTCCACACTGTCTTCCACAATGGGTAAACTAATTTACACTCCCATTAACAGAGTAAAAGTATTCCTATTTTTCCACAGCCTCACCAGCATCTATTGTTTCTTGACTTTTTAATAATTGCCATTCCAACTGGCATGACGTGGTATCTCATTTTGGTTTTGATTTGCATTTCTCTAATGACCAGTGATGATGAGCTTTTTTCTGTATGTTTGTTTACCAAATAAATGTCTTCTTTTGAGAGATGCCTTTTCATATTATTTACCCACTTTTTGATGGGATAGTTTGTTTTATTTCTTGTAAACTTGTTTAAGCTCCTTGTAAATTCTCAATATTAGACATTTGTCAGATGGGTGTATTTCAAAATTTCTCTCCCATTTGATAGGTTGACTGTTCATTCTGATATTGGTTTCTCTTGCTGTGCAGAAGCTCTTTCATTTAATTATATCCCATATGTCAATTTCAGCTTTTGTAGCAATTGATTTTGGAGTTTTAGTTATAAAGACTTTACCATGCCTATGGCCTGAATGTTATTGCCTAAGATTTCTTCTATGGTTTTGTTTTTTACATTTAAGACTTTAATCCATCTTGAGCTAAATTTTCTACAAGGAGTAAGAAAGGGGTCCAGTTTCTGTTTTCTGCATATGGCTAGCAAGTTTTCTCTTCACCATTTATTAAATAGGGAATAATTCTCCCATTGCTTGCTTTTCTTAGGTTTGTCAAAGATCAGATAGTTGTAGATATGTGGTGTTATTTCTGAGGCCTCTGTTCTGTTCCACTTGTCTATATATTTGTCTCAGTACCAGTACCATTCTGTTTTGGTTACTGTAGCTTTCTAGTATAGTCTGAAATCAGGTAGCATGATGCCCCCTGCTTGGTTCTTTTGGCTTAGGATTGTCTAGGTTATATGGGCTCTTTTTTGGTTCCATATGAAATTTCAAGTAGTTTCTTTTTTCTAATTCTGCAAAGAAAGTTAATGGTGGAATGATGGGTATAGCATTGAATCTATAAGTTACTTTGGGCAATATGGCCATTTTCACGATGTTGATTCTACCTCTCCATGAACATAAAATGTTTCTCCACCTGTTTGTGTTATCTCTTATTTCCAAGAGCAGTGGTTTTAGCTCTCCTTGAAGAGATAATTGACATCCCTTGTAAGTTGTATTCCTAGGTATTTTGATTTCTTTGTAGCAATTATGAATGAGAATTAATTCATGATTTGGTTCTCTGCTTATCTACTGTTGTTGTGTAGGAATGTTTTTGAATTTTGCACATTGATTTTGTATCCTGAGACTTTGCTGAACTTGCTTATCATCTTCAGGAGTTTTTGGGCTGAGACGATGAGACTTTTTAAATATACTATCATGTCATATGAAAACAGAGACAAATTGAATACCTATGTAATACCTATTTGAATTCCTTTTATTTCTTTTTCTAGCCTGATCACCCTGACCAGAACTTTCTATACTATGTTGAATAGGAGTGCTCAGAGAGGACATCTTTTCTTGTCCCAGTTTCCAAAGGGAATGACTTCAGCTTTTTCCCATTCAGTATGATATTGGCTATGGGTTTTCATAAATAGTTATTATTTTGAGAAATGTTCCATCAATACCTAGTTTATTAAGAGTTTTTAACATGAAGGGATGTTGACTTTTATTGAAGGCCTTTTCTTCATCTATTGAGATAATTATTTGGTTTTTGTCATTGGTTCTGTTTATGTGATGGATTATGTTTATTGATTTGCATGTGTTGAGCCAGCCCTGCATTCTAGCTATGAAGAAAAGTTAATTGTAGATAACCTTTTTGCTATCCTGCTGGATTCAATTTGCCAATATTTTATTCAAGATAGTTGTATCAATGTTCATTAGAGATATTGGCCTGAAATTTTCTTTCTTCGTTGTGTCTCTGACAGGCTTTGGTATTAGGATGATGCGGGCCTCATTAAATAAGTAAGGTTGGATTCCCTCTTTTCTGTTGTTTGGAATAGTTTCAGAAGAAATCACACCACTTCCTTTTTGTACCCTTGGTAGAATTTGCCTGTGAATCCACCTAGTCCTGGGATTTTTTTTCTTTTTTATTTTCTTTTTTATTTTATTTTATTTTATTTTTTTGGTTGGTAGGCTATTAATTACTGCCTCAATTTCAGAACTTGTTATTGGTCTATTCAGGAATTCAACTTCTTTCTGGTTTAGTCTTTGGAGGGTGTAT
>NW_016824098.1:7219-8142 GCF_001698545.2 Rhinopithecus bieti
TTATAGCTTAGATATTGACTTAATTAAGCTGACTTCTAACCATATTGCTTTTTAAGAAAATCCTTTTGAATCCCCTATTACCAGACTTTTACCATGCCAAGTGGCCAATAGTTCTGGTTTCTGAACTTTATCAAAAGTGACCTCACAGGTGAAATCAACAAATCTTAACTAAAATTATGATTGAACTATGAGTCTATGAGGTATTTTCAAAGAGGTGGCAAGCAGTTTTTATAAAATCTCGAGAATCTAAAGGTAGCTCAGAGTAAGGAAAATTTAAGAAAGGAAGCTAGAAGTTGTTCATGGAGGGAAAAATAATCAGTCAATTATATAAGTCACGTAGATATTAGCCAGGAAGTAGTCATTCCCTAAGCCAGAATTGAACATGGGCTGCCATTATATAATGGCAGAGGCCAAAGGAAAGTACTGCCACATGGTTACAAGGTCAAGCTCCCAAGGACATAAAACAAAATAGAGACCTCGTTCAGTTTTTTGTCTTTTTGTTTTGTTTTGTTTTCCTTCAGAGAACTGTAGTAAATTTTGTAACTGACCAATTTTCTGGGATGGCTTGAACAGTAGGCTAATGGGATCCTAGACATGCATTCTATCCTAAGGTATTCTTTCTTATGATAGAACCATACAGAAAGACACACAAACCACACCAGATTGGCTACAGCTTAAGACCAACTTCACAAATCTTTTTTTCCATTAACCAATACTTTACTGATGTTATAAACTGATTTTTTTTTTTGTCATTTTTCCTATTGGTTTGCAGAAAGAGAAGAAGGCCAGAAGTCTGACTGGCAAAAAACCTTTTAACTTTTCGCTGGCATATTAGGCTTCTGGGTTCCCTTGCCCTGAACTATGGAGTCTTTTGACTCTGGAGTCTTGTAAATGGGAAGCAGACAAAGAGGTTATCTGAATAC
>NW_016824099.1:0-1388 GCF_001698545.2 Rhinopithecus bieti
TTAAGGACCTTTAAGCAAAATATTCTAAAATAACTGTTTTTGACTAGCAGGACAACCCCCTAAGACATGTGGGGACATGTATTTAATTAGAGAGTATATGATACAGGTTTAAATAGTTAAAGTTTGTAAAGCAAGCTGACAAGCCATTAAGTAAAATCTATCTTCCTACCTTGACAAATATGCATAGTAACCTGGATGATCAAATACAAATATACAGTAATAGAATCCTCAGTCCCCTTAGAGGGTCACAGCTGATTGCCATCCCCAGGCATCTTTCCCTCTTTGCCTGCCCTTCTTTTCCCACCTGGGCTAGGGTCATGAATTGCCTCAGCATGAACTTGGAAGCCCCAGTCCTCACATCCATACTCAGTCCTCACCTCCCTCAAACATGTGCCCAGTTCAGTAACCTTTCAGAACTGAAATAACCCGTTCAGTCCTCAATGAGACATTCCAGGAATAGGCATTTTCCAGCTTCAGAAAAGATGACTTGGGTTTTTTGAGTAAGGATTTATAGGCATGCACTTGCAGATGGTCCCACAGTACCAAGCATTTCTCTCTGAGTGGAGAGACGAGGCACGTGGGAACAAAGCAAGGCCCTTCCATGCCTGGCTGCACTGCCA
This sequence comes from Rhinopithecus bieti, assembly GCF_001698545.2. Classification (NCBI taxonomy): domain Eukaryota; kingdom Metazoa; phylum Chordata; class Mammalia; order Primates; family Cercopithecidae; genus Rhinopithecus; species Rhinopithecus bieti. Next base: position 621 of record NW_016824099.1, read on the forward strand.
AACAGGGCTACAATCCAAGAAGATCATTTTTAGAGACCGCACATGAAATCAGCCTCCTTACTTTGCAGTCACACCTGGCATGCAACAGGAAATTTAAGGACGTAATAAATATTTTCTACTAAAATACATTGTTTATACTGAGTGACCTAATGCTCCTGGATTATTTAGAGCAATATGGTTTATTTAGAACAACATGGGTCTGGCCCATTTCTCTTAGATCTTCCTTATTCCCACAAGCTTCACCTGAAACAGTGACCACATTGACATACTTATACAAGCTCAGTGTGGTCACTCATTCAGTGAGTCAACCATTTCATAAATATTTACATAGCATCTATTCTGTGTCAGAAACAGAAACAGCACTGAAGATGTAGTCTTCCAAAAATAGACACTATTTCTGCCTTTTCCAAATTTAGAATCTAAAAAAATTAATAGTACAAAGGTAATCATGATGCTGTGTGATAAGTAATACCTAGTGAGCTCTAAGAACACATAGATGGCTACCTTGAAAAACAAGGGAGGCTTCCCTGAGGAAAGTGATTTTGAGCTGAGACCTGAAGGAGAAGTAGGAATTAACCAAGCAAAGAGGTAGGGATGGTGTAGAACAGAGTAAAAGAAAACAAGGAATGGGAGGCACATACACACACACACACACACACACACACACACACACACACACACGGTTACAGTTGGTAGAATTTAAGAAGAGAAACAAGTGATGATTATGGCATGCAGAAGTCAGATCATGCAGGATCTTGAAAATCATAT
>NW_016824100.1:0-1022 GCF_001698545.2 Rhinopithecus bieti
CGAGATGAATTCACAGAACAGAAAGTAATTTCTCAGAAAACTCCTTTCTCATTTTTATCTCAGGATATTTCCATTCTCCGTATCATCTTCAATGCGATCCGAAATATCAGTTCTCAGATTCCACAAAAGCAAGGTTAGCGAACGGCTCCATGAAATACAGCTGTAACTCAGTGAGTTGAATTCACACATCACAAAGCAGTTTCTCAGAAAGCTTCTTTCTACTTTTTATCTGAGGATATTTCCTTTGTCACCGTAAGCTTCATTGTGCTAAGAAATATCCCACTGCAGATTTCAAGAAAACAGAGTTAGCATACTGGTCAATGGAAATAAAATTGTAACTCTGTGAGTTACATTCACAGAGCAGTTTCTCAGAACGCTTCTTTCTAGTTTTTATCTGAGGATATTTCCATTTTTGCCATAGCCCTCAATGCGCTCCTAAATATCACTTTGCAGTTTCCATGAGAACAGTGTTAACAAATGGATTCTTGAACAGTAAAGTGGAACTCTGTGAGATGAATTCACAGATCACAAAGAAGTTTCTCAGTAAGCTACTTTCTCGTTTATATCTGAGGATATTTTCTTTTCCACCATAACCCTCAATGTGCTCCCATATATCACTTTGAAGGTTCCACGAGAACAGTGTTAGCAAGCGGCTTCATGAACAGAATGGTGAAAATCTATGAGATGAATTTTCAGATCACAAAGAAGTTTCTCAGAAAACTTCTTCCTCGTTTTATCTGAGGATATTTCCTTTTCCATAGTGTCTTGAAAGCGATCCGAAATATCAGTTCTCAGATTCCAGAAAAAAAGGGCTAGGAAACAGCCACAAGAAATACAGGTGTAACTCAGTGAATTGAATTCACACACCACAAAGAAGTTTCTCAGGAAGCTTCTTTCTACTTTTTATCTGAGGATATTTCCTCTGTCACCATAAGCTTCATTGCGCTGAGAAATATCCCATTGCAGATTTCCAAAAAATAGAGTCAGCAAACTGATCAATGAAAAGAAAAGTGTAACACTAT
>NW_016824101.1:0-1024 GCF_001698545.2 Rhinopithecus bieti
TGCCTCCCAAAGTGCTGGGATTACAGGCTTGAGCCACCGCGCCCGGCCCTAAAAAATATTTTTACAATTTAAAAATATTTAAGAAATTTGAGGGAGGCAAGTAGAGAGAGGCTGCCAACTTTTCAGGTTGCCAAAGAACGTTAAAAAACAACTAGCATTCCGCCACGTGCGGTGGCTCACGCTACACTTTGGGAGACCAAGGGGGCACCACGTGAGGTCAGGAGTTTGAGACAAGTCTGACCAATATGGTGAAACCCCATCTCTACTAAAAATACAAAAATTAGCTGGTATGGTGGCAGGCGCTTGTAGTCCCCCCAGCTACTTGGGAGGCTAAGATAGGACAAACGCTTGAACCTGGGAAGTGGAGGTTGCTGGAATGAGCCTAGATCGTGCCACTGCACTCCAGCCTGGGCAACAGAGCAAGACTCTGTCTCAATAAAAACAAAACAGAACAAAACCCAACAACTAGCATTTAGTCTCTTATTCATCATCATCTCATAGCAAAATGGAATTTTAACCCAGAAAAAGGACAAGTCACAGAATAAGAGAGTTTTTAAGAGTGTATTAAGTTTTCTTTTATGAAAACCTTACTTCAGGGTCATTTTTTTCCCCTCATTTCACTACAGAGCGGTTTTCAAAAGCAATCTCTGCCCCAGAGAGCAGCACATGCATTGATTTTTGGGAACCATGAAATTACAGATGGAAAAACTGAGAGGGAAGTGACCTTCCAAGGTCACAGAGGGACTGGTGAGTCACAGACCTCAGACATGTAAAAGAGTCAAGAGCTTATCATCTTCATCACCTCCACCCCAACCTCTATACAGAACCAGGGCCCCCTCCCCTAGCCCTACCTCTATACAGAACCACGCCCACTCCCCACACCCTCACTTCTACACTGAACCACGCCCCCTCCCCACTCCCATCTCTACACCGAACCAGGCCCCTTTGCCTACCCTTACCTCTATATGAAACCACGCCCCTTCCCCACCCCCACCTCTATACTGAACCACGCCTTCTCCCACCA
>NW_016824102.1:0-1436 GCF_001698545.2 Rhinopithecus bieti
TGAATAATCTAACTTTCAAATCCCAATCCTCTTTTAGGGCCACTCAGTATTTAGCCTCAGTTCCCCCAAAAAAGCAAAGCCTGAGATGAAGGGCTCATGGCAGGGCTATGTGAAGGTGCACAGTCTCAGGGGCAGGGATGAGAAATGAGGGAAGTGAGGGAGGAATGGAGGGAGGGCACACGCAAGACTGTGTTATCGAGCTGGCTGCTTCTAAGTCTGAAGAATTGCCGGATTCTCGAACTCCTGACCTCATGATTTGCCCACCTCAGCCTCCCAAAGTCCTGGGATTAAAGACGTGAGCCACTGTGCCCGGCCCTGGCCATATCTTTAATGTGCTGCTGGAAGTAAGGGCTGTAAATAAATGGAATAAATGAAATGCCAGAATAACCTTTCTTGGTTGTGTTGTTGAGTTGTATGCATGAGAGAGGCAGTTGAGTCATGTCTAATCCATCAGGAGTAGCTCAGTCTCCAGAATCAATTATTAATACCACATTTGGAGCTCTTGCATGATCTTTTATCCAGGATGTCTCAAATATATTTCAGCAGAGAACCCTAGAATCAGTGATCAACAAAGCTAGGGTTCTAGGGTTGGGCACGGTGGCTCATGCCTGTAATCCCAGCACTTTGGAAGGCCAAGGTGGGTGGATCAACTGAGGTCAGGAATTTGAGACCAGCCTGACCAATATGGTGAAACCCCATCTTTACTAAAAATACAAAAGTTAGCTGGGCGTGGTGGTGTACGCCTGTAGTCCCAGCTACTCGGGAGGCTGAGACAGGAGAATCACTTGAACCCGGGAGGCGGAGGTTGCAGTGAGCTGAGACCGTGCCACTTCTCTCCAGCCTGGGTGACAGAGTGAGACTCCCTCTAAAAAACAAAAGCAAAAAAATAAAGGTAGAAGGAATCTTAGCAATGGTCTATGCAATTCCCTTACTCTATGGATCAGAAAACTGAAGCCTCTCTCAGTATAATAACAACAACAATGACCATCACTGCAATAATATCACTATCATTTTTAATCACCTGTTAGATGTACTTTTTCAAAAACTTAATCCCCATGACAGCTCTCATTTTGGAGATGAAAAACACAGCCTCAGATGGGCTCTGATTTCACCAATCTGGGTGAATCTAACGAGCAGCAGGGGTAAAAATTTAGAGGCTAGGCCGGGCGCGGTGGCTCAAGCCTGTAATCCCAGCACTTTGGGAGGCCGAGACGGGCGGATCATGAGGTCAGGAGATCGAGACCATCCTGGCTAACATGGTGAAACCCCATCTCTACCAAAAATACAAAAACTAGCCGGGCGAGGTGGCGGGCGCCCGTAGTCCCAGCTACTCAGGAGGCTAAGGCAGGAGAATGCCGTAAACCCAGGAGGCGCAGCATGCAGTGAGCTGAGATCAGGCCGCTGCACTCCAGCCCGGGTGACAGAGCGAGACTCCG
>NW_016824103.1:0-769 GCF_001698545.2 Rhinopithecus bieti
TTTACTAACACAGTTTTCGTGGAATCTGCAAAGGTTTATTTGGGAGCACATTGAGGCATATGGTGAAAAAGGAAATAACCTCAGATAAAAACTAGAAAGAAGCTTTCTGACAAACTGCGTTGTGATTTGTGAATTCATCTCAAAGAGTTACACTGTTCTTTTCATTTAGCAGTCTGCTCACAGAGTTACACAATTCTTTTCATGGATCAGTTTGGTAGCACTGTTGTTGGGGAAAGCAAGAAGGGATATTTTGTGTCACATTGAAGCTCTTGGTGCCTAAGGAAATATCCTCAGACAAAAACTACCAAGAAGCTTTCTGAGAAAGTTCCTTTTAAACGTGTGAATTAATCTTACAGGTTTACACCTTTGTTCATGGAGCTGTTTGCTAACACTGTTTTCATGGAATCTGCAAAGGGAAATTTGGGAGAGCATTATGGCCTAGAGTGAAAAGGAAATATCCTCGGATAAAATTAGAAGGAAACTTTCTGAGAAACTGCTTTGTGATGTGTGAATTCATCTGACAGAACTACGCCATTCTTTCATTGAGCCGTTTGATAACACTTTTTCGTGGAATCTGCAAAAGGATATTTGGGAGTGCATTGAAGTCTATGGTGACAAAGGAAACATCCTCAGATGAAAACCGAAAAGAAGCTTTCTGAAAAACTACTTTGTGTTGTGTCAATTCATCTCACAGGGTTACGCTGTTATTTTCATTGCGCAGTTTGCTAAAACTGTTTTCTTGGAATCTGCAATGAGTTATTTCTGAGTG
>NW_016824104.1:0-4147 GCF_001698545.2 Rhinopithecus bieti
TAAGTATAACAAAATGGCATATATATTTGGAACTTTTCATTGTAAAGATATTAATATTAGTTTTTAATGTCTGATTAGAAATATATATGAAATTAGATGATGAACACAAAATATTAACAGTGATTATCTCTAGGTGGTTCAATTTGGGGAAAATATGTATTAAAATTTCTCATTTCATAAAATAAGCATAAAGTATCTGCACAACCATTAAATCACAAACACAAATTTATTTCAAGGAAGAAGAAAAATAATGCATCTATCAAAATCAGCTTATTCCTGGGAATTATTTTGTGTCTAGCAATAATACAGTAGTTCTTTAGATTAACGATGCTTCCCTCCTTCCTTTAGTTTATCCAGCTTTATTGCTACACTCTAATATCTCTAGGAATGACCTTTTATTTTGCAGAATTTTCAATTACATACTACTTCTGATAATATCTCTGAAGATGTATTTTCCCTGGGAGCTGTTTACAGAGTTTTCTACCCTTCCCTTTAATCCCAAGGCATGCAGATTGTTTCTTTCCTCCCCTAGAACAAACACTCATACAGATATGTGCAAGGGTGTGCATGCATGCATACACACACACTCACAGACACACAGTGTTTTGTCTGTTCTTCAACCAGTGCCAGAAAATCATAACGGTCTTTTACAAATGATTCTCATACAGTTCAACGGGAAGATATTGAGGATGAGAGGAGATAAGACAAGCATGCTATCTAACAACTGACTGGCTAGCAGCAGATAGGTGAAAGCCTGAAAACCTGAAAGCTCCAAGTTAGGGACTGGCAATCCCAAGTATAGTGACTGCCAGGAGCAACTCATCTTTGGAAGAACCATTTTACTGGCAACAAACTCAATTTCAGTTATTGGATAAGTCAAATTTCATGATTTATATATTTGTCTGTTTTCCTGACAGATATTATTTTTCATTGCTTTTCCATGTTATTTGCTATTACTTTTAAATCACATTTTTAAAATTACGGCTGCTCGACTACGAATAATAAATCTTTAATAATCATATTATTTTAGAATCACATTTTATATTTCGAAACAATGAAAATTCTGATCATTCCCCCAAGGCATATTCAGTTAATGTCAATTTATCTAACTTAACATTTTCAATAGTAGAAAATACCAGCTTTATGAGAATCCATTCCATTCCAAATATTCAATATTTATTAATAATTATCCATGAGGATCTGAAAGAAGTTTATTCTGTAAAAGTCAGACTAAAACAGAGGAGAAGGACATTGGGAATTCACTGCATAATCATAATTCTTTTAGCTCTCATGTATTGAGTTCTTACTATGCACCAGCACTGTGCTCAGTGCTTTATATGGTTTATGTCATTTTACAAGCATCCCATAAACTATTAATTTCATTTCACAAGCCAGGAAACCATGAAATATAGAGATTGCATAATTTGACTCAAATCACACAAATGGAAGAACCAGGATTTGGATGTGGGCACGTTTTTTACCTACTTTATAGAGGTAAGACTTACATGCAAAAAGCTGTATATATTTAATATGCACAACCCGAAGAGTCTGAAGTTGAGTGAAACCATCACCACAATGTTTCCAATAATATATCCATTATCTCAAAAGTTTCCCCTGCCCTTTATTTTTTTTTACTACATTTTTGTGATAAGAACCCTTAACATAAGATCTACCCTCTATGCAAATTTTTAAGGGTATAATACAGTTTTGTTAACTGTAGGCACCATGCTGTAGAGTATGAAACTTTATACTCTTTAACTCATGCCTCCCCATTTCCCTTCTCCCCAGCCCCTGGTAATCACCATTCGACTCTTTGTTTCTTAGAGTTTGACTATTCTAGATTCCTCATATAAACAGGATCATGTAGTATTTGTCTATGTCTGGTTTATTTAACTTAGCATAACTTCTTCCATGTTCATTCTCGTTGTCTCAAATAGCAGGACTCCCTCCACATGTGTTATAGTAGCTTTAGATTTACAGCAAAATTGCAAAACTGGGAGGAAGGTACACAGATGACCCATATTCCCTCTGTCCCTACAAATACTTGGCTGCTTCCATTATTAAAAATTTCTCATCAGGGTGGTATATTTGTTACAAATGATGAACCTACATTGACAAATCATCATCTAAAGCCCATTATTTACATTCAAGCTCACTCTTGGTGTCATATACTCTATGGGTTTGGACAAATTCATAATAACATATATCCACCATTATAGATTCGTACAGCATTGTTTTACTGCCCTAAAAATGTACTGTACTCTGCCTATTCATTCTCCCCTCCCAACTCAACTGCTGGCAACAACTAATGTTTTTAGTTTTCTCTCTTCCTGGATATCATATAGGGGGAGTCATACATCTTCTCAGATTGGCTTCTTTCATTTAGTAATACACATTTAAGGTTCCTTTCTATCTTTTCATGGCTTGAAAGCTCATTTTTTTAAGCCCTGAATAATATTTCCTTGTCTGAAATATTTATACATTCACCCACTGAAGGACATCTTGGCTGCTTACAACTATTGAATTTAAGAATCAAGCTGTTACATACATCAATTTGCACATGTCTGTGTGGACATGTTTTGAATTCCTTTGTATAAATATTAAGAAGAAGAACTGCTAGATAGTTCCATAAGAATATGTTTAATTTTGTAAGAACTTACCAAACTGTCTACCAAAGTGACTGTACCATTTTGCATTCTGACCAGCAATGAATGAATTTCTTTTGTTCTACCTCCCTCCAGCATTTGGTGCTGTCAGAGTTCTGTATTCTGACTATTCAAATAGTATGTAGAAGTATCTTGCTTTTATTTTAATTTGCATTTCTCAGCTGACATAAGATATAGGGCTTCTTTTTATATGCTTATTTTTTCCATTTGTAAATATCTGCTGTATCCCTTAGGTTCTTGACCCTTTTAAAATAGAGTTTGCTTTTTGTCTTGCTGTTGAATTTTAAGATTATTTGTATATCTGGAATAGTAATCCTTTACCACATAGGTCTCTTACAAATATTTTTTCCAAAGTCTGTGGCTTGTCTTCTCATTCTCTTAACAGTGATTTTTGCAGAGCAGACATTTTTAACTTTAATGAAGCCCAACTTATCAATTATTTATTTCCTGAATCATGCATTTGGTATTGTATCTAAAAATTCATCTCCAAACCCAAGGGAATCTAGATTTTCTGCTATGTTACCTTTTGGGCTTGTGTGATTATGGGGGCTGACAATTATCCACTTTGGCTGGCAATTCACATGCGTCAGTGCAGTATCGAATTCAAATTCTGCAGGGCAGCAGGTTGCAAACTCTGATAGGGTTTCTATGATGCAGTCTGTAAGAGATTTCCTTTTCCTCAATCTTTGTCCCTAAGACTTTTAACTGATTGGATATGGTCTACTCATTTTATGGAATACAATCTGTTTACTCAAAGTCTACTTATTTAAATTTTAAATACATTAAAAAGCACATTCACAGAAACGTCTAGAATAGTATTTGACCAAGCAACTTCACACTATAGCTCTGCCAGGTTGATCAATAAAATTTACCATTCCAGCAGCATTTTAAATCTGAAAACGTTTCCAAACCAAAATCTGTAGCAAATCGTCAGGCAGTACTGAAGCATAATTTAGAAAATATACCTTCAACAAAATTGTAGTATTTTACATTGTGATAATTAATATTAAGAGTTCTAAATAATTAAGGCCATATATCAACTTGGGTCTCCAAAAGTATAATTCTTCAGTGTTTTAAATTTAGAGATCATTTTCTTCTTCCCCATGTAGTCTTGTGAACTTGGTACCAGGATCATTGCAGCAGTTGTCAGAAGAAATCTTGCCCATCTTTCTGTCTGATAGAGTGATGCCTGGTCTTCTCCAGTCATACCCAGTCTGTATTATGGACATGCACATTTCTTTTTAGCTTACATTCATTGTCATCTGCTGTCCAACAAAATGCCTTCACAATGGCAATGGATACAGGTCTGACATATTTGAGAGTATATATAGTGCTACCAACACATCGATGCTCATCTGGCCAGTAAATGTCAAATTTTTATAGTAATTATAGGCTGCATCCAGGAAATAGAGGTTGGTGGAAGTTTTTTTTTTTATTTTTATTTATTTATTTTTTTTTTATTTTACTTTTGTCATTCACAT
>NW_016824105.1:0-26985 GCF_001698545.2 Rhinopithecus bieti
TGCTTAGATATTTCTAGAAATATTTGTTCAGGGGAGATTATTTGTAGTAGGGACAGATAGTATAAATTTATAAGGTTAGTTATTCATGCATTATACATAGTACAATAACAGTATAAGGCATATAATATTTCTGATAGGTATGAGGGGACAGGCTTTTAAGTGGACCAGCTATAATTTGTTTTGCCTGATTACATGCTTGGTTAAAAATGACCACTCTCATAATAGAGTGAATACCAAATCGAGGAAATGTTGTGATGCAATTTTAAAACATGAGAAATGTCTGTAATAAAAGGCTTATTTAATTTTTTTGGAAAATATCACAATGTAACCAAATGCATTAAAATGTTTGTCAAGAACTCTCAATGAACTGGAAAGCTAGCAAATCCTCCTGACCTAGATGAGGAGACAAGAAAAACACATTAAAACTCAAATGGTTACCAAACTGCGTGAACATACACCTGACCAACAGGGAACAGCAACAGTAGCACCAGCAGCTTGTTTTAAGTGAGTTAGCCAGAACTGTGGAGTGACTGGGATACTGGTGCTGTAGTCCCTTCTCTTGTTCCTTAGGGAATTCCAGTTCTTCTCTAAATGCTTCCCTCTGAGGCTATGTGGTAGTGGATCCATGTAAAGCAGAAGTCACAAAATCAAATACCTATAGAGAATAGCAATGTATCATAAACTGAGGGAGATTATGCGAAGCATTAGGGGATGATGGCAACTGTGGTCAATTAAAAAAAGCAGCAACTTGTCAGATCTAGTTTATTGTTACCAGGTAGGAATAGATGATCAATGTGGCCAGAGGTTTCATTCTTTCAAGAAATTCTGGCAATTCAGATTTTTGTATAGTGTTAACAGTTTTTTGTTCATAATGTTTTAATGGTAAAAAACAAATCCCACACATATGCAGGCTGATCCCTGTGGCCTTCAAGTTTTTTAATAGCCGAATTCTAAAAACATGATAGTCAATATGTAATCCACTTTTCTCCTTTCCCCTTTCATTTTGCTGAATAGGAAACCATCGATGCTGTTTAATTTGAAGGGGAGAGCCTCACCCCAGTCTAGAGTCACCCTGTGCTGCCTGTAGCAGGACCTGAATTTCCATCATTAGTGATTATTTTGGTTTTAGGACAGAGGGTCCTTTAGTTATCTGTCAAATATTAAAATATCCCTGGTTGTCCCTTTGTTAAGGTAATAAAATAAATCTAATCAATTATAAACTTTTGCTGAAACTAATCAACTAATAGCTGATGGAAAGAAACCAGAGCACCCAGGAAAATGATTCAATTGTGTAAAAGAACCGTTTGTTCAAAATGCAGATTCCCTGGCTGTAATCCTAGAGATACAAATTCTCAGAATCTAGGGGAGAGACCAAACTGTGTGTTCAGGGAGCGCTCCTGGGTGGGTCTCATGCAGTTAGTTATTTGGGAACAGAAAAACCAAAAGAAAAACAAAAGTCCAAGCAGTTGTTCTCAAACTTTAATGTGCCTCAGAATCACACGGAGGGCTTATTATAAAATAAGTTACTGATCCACCCTCAGAGTTTCTGATTCAGTAGATCTGCAGGGGGGCTGAGAATTTACATTCCTAGGAAGATCCAAGATGACATCACTACTGGTCATGGGACTATACTTTGGGAACCACTACAAATAATTTCCCCCAACAAATATTTCTGGAAGTCTCTAAGCAAATGAATTAAACAAGTAAATGCAGCATCCGCCATTTTCCCTTCTTCTCTGGGTTCAGAACCTTGTTTATTACTCTAAAAGAATGAAATACAGGTTAGCTGTATCCAGAGTGAACCATGCAGGCCCTGGTAAGTGTATGCAGGAGCTGAAAGTGAGGACGGGAGAGTCTGGAATAGTGCCATCCATTTCATAATGTTGCTTTGGGTCTGCTCCTGGAGCCTAATACTTAATTGCATTGTAGACTTTGCTCTTGGTTCATTCACTCATCAACTATTTGTTGACACTAACCATGTGTCAGGCATTGTGCTAGACTTAGGCCCATAAATTAATTAGCTTATTAAATCACCTATAATTAATTTGACAAATATTTATTAAGCATCTACCATTTTCCAAGTCATGGGCTTACTTGGTAGTAAAAGACAAATCTCAGCTGCCATGAATCAGAAGCCCTGACTCTTGGTTTCTCTGCTGTTATTCATATTCAGAAGTAGGCTTGAAGAAAATCTTGGTTCTTTCTGTGTAAGCTAAACAGAGCACAATAGAGCTGGTTGGTTGTGTTATCCCAGGGGAATGATGCTCTGCACAGATCCCTGAAGCTCTAAAGGAAGAAGCATTTCTCTCTGAACTGTGCTGACAGCTGTGAACCTGCGTGCCAATGGGAACAGTGAGCACTTTGCTGTTATGAGCGAGCAGGCTTCCCATGGTCACCGCTGTGCTTGGGAGCAGACCCCAGACACACTCCTTCTAGAAACGGTGCATTTCCAGTAAAGAAAAGAAATGCATGTAAGGCAGGCTGTGAGAACCTGTGCCAACGCAGCCCTCCTGCAATGTTTCATAGAAAACATTCTTTATGCTCCACAGAAGACCTGCCTTTTCTCTGTGTCTGCAGACAGTGGGTAATAGAGGGTATGGAGTCAGAAGCACAGGTTTTTCCCCAGTTATACAGGCTGCTCCAGATGACACCTGATGGCAAATAATTCATTTTTTCAAATGCAAAAGCAAGGGCTGGAGGAAAACTGGGAGTCTCCTAGTATCTCCACATTGCTTTCTTGGATTCAGACCTCTTTTTACAAATATGATACAACAATACTGAAGACAGAAAGCAAATCTTCGTGCAGTCTGGCTTTTGTTCCCTTGGCTCTCTGAGTCATTCAATTTTTAGAAAGAAAGCCTAAAACATAAATTATGTAGGAAACACATATCAACAATTTTGAACGTGTTTCAATGGAATGATTAATTTGGCTCTAATGCAGAGACCACTTCCTTGAGATATCATTGTAGCTTTTAAAATATTATATTAATTTTTAAAATCAGAATTACTTAGCTTGGGATTCTTAAACTGAAAACTCCTTTAGACCTGGAGCTGACTCTTTCAGCTCTGTATCTCTCTAAGACTTGCATATTGTGAACATTCAATGTATGTTTGTTGAATCCTTGTGAGGTAGGAGTGGGGACTTGGACACCCAGTGGTGGAGTTTAGCCATTGGACCAATTGAGGACTAGTTAAAACAGGGACAGGGTGGAAGTAGCTTTTTATTAAACAAGCCCACTAGTGTGCCATATCAATTTACCGTTGCCATGGCAGCACCTGGAAGTTACCACCCCTTTCCATGACAACCACCCGAATACCTGGAAGTGACCACCTCTTTTCTAGAAATGTTTGCATAATCGGCCCCTTAATTTGCATATAATTAAAAGTGGGTATGAATGTGACTGTAGAACTGCCTCTGAGCTGCTACTCTGGACCCAAGTCCTATGGGGTAGCCCTGCTCTCAAGGACCAGTACCTCTGCTCTTTCTATACACTGCTGCGTCAATAAAAGTTGCTGTCTAGGCCGGGCGCGATGGCTCTCGCCTGTAATCCCAGCATTTTCGGAGGCCGAGGTGGGCAGATCACGAGGTCAGGAGACTGAGACCATCCTGGCTAACACGGTGAAACCCCGTCTCTACTACTAAAAATACAAAACATTAGCGCGCTTGGTGGCAGGCGCCTGTAGTCCCAGCTACTCAGGAGGCTGAGGCAGGAGAATGGGGTGACCCAGGGGGGACGAGTTTGCAGTGAGCTGAGATCGCACCACTGCACTCCAGCCTGGGCAACAGAGCAAGACTCTATCTCAACAAAAAAAAAAAAAAAAAGAAAAGAAAAAAAAAGCTGCTGTCTGATACTACCGGCTGGGCCTTGAATTCTTTCCTCCGCAAAGCCAAGAATTCTCCTGGACTAAGCCCCAGTTTTGGGGCTCGAGTGCCCTGTATCACTTACATGACTAATTAGGAAATGAATGAACTTTAGAGTGTCTCATTCACCGCCTGCATTTCTGGATAAGGAAATAGTCTCCAAACATTGTAGTAATGTCTTCAAGGTATCCTTGCCTGGAGGACATATAATCCACCTCTTGCCTTCCAGGGCCGCCTTCACCCCACTGCATCTGCCGGATCCCTGCTGACTCTTACACTGGTGTGTATAGTTGAGATTGGGAATCCAAGGAAAAGTGAGCCAAATTCAGAGGAGTAAATATTTTAGTATATAAAATTGAAATTAAAAATAACTTTATCAGAATGTAGGTTTTTTTTTTTTTTTTTCTTTTATAGGACAAATATCAGAGGGAAAGTTGGTGAAAATTTCCATTTGTAATCCTAGATCCAGGTAAAGATCTCCATAAAACTGCAAAAGCCATTAAAACAGTTTCAGGAAAACATATGCACACCTTTTACTACAGTTATTTTAAATTGCGCTTACCAGTAGGTGGTAAAATCTCTGTTAGACTGGAAGGAAGAATATTTAATTTCCATATCTTGCCCAGAAACGACTTAAACTTATATTTCCTATCCTTGCTGCTGGATAGTAAGGATTGACACAAATGAATATAAAAACTTACTTAGTTCTAATAATTCTCTATTTATCTCCTCCATGCTGCCTCTCAGTGAATAGAACACTCATATGTCAACCCCTCATGGCCTCATCTAGTTCCACCATTTATGCCTCTGAAATACTTCCAACCTGGCCCTCTTTTCCATTTCCTTTGAACAAATGTAGGCGTTCACTCTCTCCTTTCTTTCACAATGTGGTCAGTTATTATTTTGAAACATAAGACAGATGATGTCATTTCCTGAAACCCTACAACAGCTCTCCACTGCCTAGAGAATGAAGTCCTATTGAGCAAGTTACTGTGAGTTTCAATGTCCTCATCTTGTTAACTCCCTCATGAGGTTAACAAGAGTTGAACTGGATACATCTATAATGTGCTTGGAGCAAAGAAGCCCACCAAGTGCTGAGAGCAGGTTAGTCATCATCACCATTTATGCTGTTGCTCATGATTCCTTCCTGACCCCCAGGGTGATCACACGTGGCAGGGAGTTGCTTACTTCCCACTTTGGAAACCAATAAAGTATTTTTCTGGATTAATGCAGTACTTTGTCCTTATTTGGTTGTGCCTTGAGTTGTTATTAGGGGTTATACATCTTCATATCCCCCTCAAGTTGATGAAAGCCTTGAGACTGGGAACCTTATCTGACTCTTCTATCTGCATTGCCATGCAGTGCTTACTTAGCACCTGGCAAGTGCTCAATAAACATTTGGTGAAACAGAAGAGATTTATCTGTGAGTCATTCAAAGCACTTTATGTTTAAATGCACACATCTTAGAAAATAAATGTGATTTGAGATTACTATTCATTTACCCCTATGTAAAAAGCTAATTCCACGCATTCCACAAATAGTATTGAGTATATATTATTGCCAGTCACTGTTCTAGGCACTGAGGATCCAACAACAACAACAACAACAAAAACCCAGATACATTTCCTGCCCTCAAGGAGCTTCTATTCCAGAGAATGGAAACAATTAACAGAGAAGATTAAGAACATGATAAGTGTTATGGGTAAAAGGAAGGAAGGAAAAGATTTGATGAAGGAGTACTATTTTATATGTGGGTTGCCCAGGCAGACTTCTTTGAGGGGGTAACATTTGAGCAAAAACCCAAGGGAAACTTGCAGCTACCCACAGAGAGTTCCCCAAGCAGAGGGAATGACCAGTGCCAAAGCTATGAGGTAGACTTCTCCAGGGAGTAAGAGGACCTTATTGCGTGGCTCTAGCACTGTGACCCCGAGAGAGTGGTAGGAATTAGGTCAGAGGTAATGAAACCTGGATCTTATAGAACCTGTGGGGATCATGTCATTTGACTGTACAACTTCTCCCTCATCCTTGCCCCATCACATGCTAGCCTCAGGATCACCCCTTACTCTCCATCAAAGAAAACTTTGCTTCCTGGTTCATAGACTTTTCCTTTCTACCTTTTGCCAGTAGTTCTAGATGTTTGCAACATTCATGAAAACAAAGTGTCCAGCTGGGCTTGGTGGCTCACGCCAGTAATCCCAGCACTTTGGGAAGCCGAGGCGGGCGAATCATGAGGTCAGGAGATTGAGACTATCCTAGTCCACATGATGAAACCCCATCTGTACTAAAAATGAAAAAAAAAAAAAAATTAGCTGGGCATGGTGGCACGTGCCTATAGTCCCAGCTACTCAGGAGGTAAGGCAGGAGAATCGCTTAAACCCCGGAGGCGGAGATTGCAGTGAGCCGAGATTGCACCACTGCACTCCAGCCTGGCAACAGATCAAGACTAACACATCAAGACTCCGTCTCAGAAACAAAAACACAAAGTGTCCACTGATGCAGTGTTTTTATGAATTTTACAAACATCTAGAACACAACTCCTGATCTCCTTGCTCAGGTGACCTTTATCTCTTCTGCAATCAGCCACCCTCAACCCGCACCAGGCATCACTTGGAAACTGCTTTATCAGACACTTTTCACTGTCCAATATGTACCCTACCACCCTCATCCCCCACTGTAGGTGGTTTTGGTAGCTTAGAGACCTGCAAGCTGTTGATACTGCAGTTTTGTCACATTTTATCAGTTCCTTTAGGGTGTCTTTCTGGTTTGCTCAGGCCAGACCCCAAAGTTGATTATCTGGGCTGATCTCATATCTTGATTCTCAATGTAAACAACATCAAAATTCTGAAGGTAAAAAGAGGTGTAATGAAAAGTGAGTCTCCCTCTGGATCTCTCCCTTTAATAGACAGTTTTCAGTTTAGAAGATAACCATTGTTTTAAACTTCTTGTCTAACCACCTAGAAATATGTTATAAAATGTGAGCACATAGATTTGTGTATATGTGTCTATAAACAGTTTTTAAGCATGTATATGTGTGTGTATACACCATTTGATAGTATATTAGAGATATTGCCTGGCATCCTACTTTGCACACTGTAATTAGGAGATTGTTCTGCATCAGTGGATAGGGATATGTTTCATTATTTTTGATGGCTGTATAATATTTCCTTGTCTGCTTACATCAACCTTTAACTTATCACTCCCAAGTTGATGGACTCTTGGCTGTCACAGACAGTTCTTTCATGAGAAAATTTTCATATGTGTCATTTCTCATGAATACTAGTTGCCCACAGGATATTCCTAGAAACTGAATTGTTGATTTGAAGTGTAGGAACATTTTAAATTTATTTGGAAAAATATTACCAAATAACTTTCCACAAAGATGTGTCAATTTATACTCCTCCTAGTAATGAGGTGCCTCTTTATCTACTAAGTGAAAAATGGCATCTCACTCATGTTATTTGTATTTCTCTGATTATGAGTAAGGTTAACTATCTTTCCATATGTTTATGAGCTATTTGTATTTATTTTTCTATGACCAATCTGTTCACATTAAAGACTATTTTTGACTCTGCTTAATTGTCAAATATTTGGAGTCAAAACTGCTCTAATTAATATTTCTTTCCCATTATTTTCTCTGAGTAAACAATGTTACACTTCTGTCATCCTACTGATTATCTACCAAACAGCTCTGTCTAAATATTTTGCCTAAATTTTTCCCTAGCGAATATTGGTGTTTGGCAGACGTGAGCAGGGGAGAGTGGGGATGGATGGCAGTGTTGTCCCAGGACAGGTGGTTGGACTGATCTCAGATCTTCACTTCCATAGCATGTGAAAGTCCACAGCTTAGCCCTCTCCTTCCAGTTCTCACTATACCCGGGAGCTGGGGGGAATACTACACTCATCTCACTTTCTGTCTCCTGGATCTTTGTGTGACATATTTGGTTTCTACACATCCTCTGGGTACAGGCAACAAACTCACACTCCTTACGTCTCTCTCAAGTACTTCCATAGAACTGGAATATTTTTTAATTTAATTGAATTTACTAAAGCTGTAACACTTTTGGTTTTTTTGTAACACTTTTGTTTTTTTTATTTTTTGGACTCTCTTTTATCTTCTACATCTCTCCCCTGAACTCCTTCCCCCACTTATTTCTCAAACATAAGTTCCTCTTTTTATGTATGTTGTCTTTTGGCGAGCACATTTTTTGAATTCTGTGTGACCTTTCCTATGTACGAAATAGTATACACAAGTATTTCTTCAAAACAATGCAGTGCCCTTACTAAGATGAATTCTGGTTAACAAAATTTCTTCCATACATGTATATCTGGGAATCTCTGTAATTTTCATATGTGTCTCATCTACTGATACTGGACAAAGGGATAGACTTAAGGGCTATGATGTTGATTTAAATGTCACATAATGCTGCTGGTAGTTCATGAGAAAGAATTTACAAGGTTCCTCCAACGAAAAACATTTTGAGTCAAGTGCAAAGGTCTCATTGATAAGGTGTAGGAAGGTGTTCTTCTTTTTCTTATCTAAATTTATTTGTAATGGTCGTTTTTATGTATTCATGCCCAACTTCCGTACTGAAGATTTCTGACATTGATAAAATATTCTGCATTGTAGATCATCCCTCAGCTTCTAAAAATCTTTGTTCAAAGGTCAGTGCTTTTAGAAAAGGTGTCCTGGCACTAGCAACCACCCTCTGTTTTGTTGTTGTTGTTGTTGCTGTTGACTTTTTAAAGATTTCTCACTGGACTATTATTCCCTGATCTGTTTATGAGCTTTGTATTATACGATTTTTCTGCCCCATTCACGACATAGAAGTCATCGGGCATAATGTTTATTATTCAACTTTCCGTCTCCATTCACAAATTTATCTACACACACCCAGTCTTCTCTTATTTCCAACAGTCTTAGTGGATGAGCACTTCTTTTCCTTCCCAAAGTCAACCTGTCCCTTTCTGCCCTTGACTTCATAAACCTTCTCAGATCTAGCTGATATCTCTCTCCCTTACTAAAAAACACAAATATCTCTTCTAAACTCTTAACTTTGAATTCTATCTAGCAATTCCATTCTTTCTTCTTTACTTCTTATCAAAATTTTAGAAAGTGCCTCCATCTATCTGTTTTCATTTCTTTCCTCTCATTCACTCATCTAACAACTACAACTTGCCTTCTGTCCCTACCAATTTACTGATTTCACCCAGTCACCAATGATCACCTAATTCTCAAATGAATTAAGTTTTCAATTTTACCTAATTGGGCCATGCGTCTGCCTCTGTTGCTATTGATCTCTCCCCAGTTCTTGAAAAATCTCTTTCTTCTTCTCTTCCATAGTACCACTCTGTTTTGATTCTCTGTATGCTTTTACGAGGGACGCTTACCTGTGTATTTTTAGTGTGCTCCTCTTCTTTGGCACATTCTTAAAATGCCTCTTTCCAAAGGCTCTGTCATTGCCCATTGCCCACTGAATTCTTCTGCTTCTACCTCCAAAATTCCTGTATTTTGTGTGCAAGATTCTATCTTTTCCACTCTCTTTGAGCTATCTCGCCAAATTCCTTGGTGAGGTATCTACTACTAATATACTAAAGATCATGAAAGATCTACACCCAGCTCAAAGCTGTCTATAAACTCCAAATATTAAAAGACAGCCACACATTGATTATTTCATTCCATTGTTCCACAGTCTGAAACTGAGTTCATCTCTGCCCTGCTTGGTTAGCTTCTATTACTGCTTTCTCCATCTCTACAGGGGACCAAGTGTGCCAATATTTATTTCCCCAATGTTTTACGCTAACACTAATTTATTTTTTATTTATTTCTGTACCTTGTTTTTGTTGCAAATCAAATTTTCAAATTTAATTTCCTAAATATTTCTCAACTCTTCCCCTTTCACTGTGTCTCTGCCATACTATTCTTATTAAGGCCCCCCCCCCTTTTTTTTTCTGTTGCTTATCAAATTTCAGCAGCTTCCCAACAAACCTTCTAGCCTCTCTTGTGTTGTCTATCTCAAATTATTCAGTATATGCTAAAGTCATATCTCTATAATATAAACATGACATTTCATTCATCTTTAAATCCTTGCTGTCTCTCCATCTCATTTCTTATCACTCCCTTCCTCATGACACCATTGCTCTTATCTGTCATGATGTTTCCTGTCCCAGGCCTGTGTTCAGACCCTACTATATTAAATGTTCTCACATTCATCATCTTCCAATTAGCAAGCTATTTTGTAAAAGCCCATAACTTTAGATTTGTCTGTTTATACAACCGTCTCTCCCACTGATTTGAATACCCGAGGACAGAACAATACCAAGGGCAGTGCCTGTCACATAATATATGTTTAATGGTGTCATCAAATAGATGTATCAGGGAATGATTTAGATAAAAATCATGGATCGGATATCTCAAGGTCAAACTGAACACTGGGCCGATATAATCATTTCACTTCTCTTGATTTTATTCTCCTTATTGCAAAATAAGTATAACGAGATTAATCACCTTACAGGATTTTTACAAAGATTAAACAAGACAGTACTATGCAAAGCACTTGGCATGGTGCCTGATGTAGTAATTGCTCACTGAATATGAAAATATAATTCCAACAATGAACTTTTCTGCTTCTACTGGTAATACTGTTGGTCAGCATTATCAGGAGGGTAATTCGTGAGTCTATTCTTTTCACTCATCATCACTATTATTAGATTTAACAGTGAGGAAATTGGCCTTATGCAGGCTCATTTTCTCAATAAGTGAGCTCAGGGATCATGCTGGCTTTATTACTATTTTTTAATTACAAAGCTATTTTACTTTATTTTCCCAATTGGAAAACAGTGAATGGAAGGAGCATCCAAAAACTGCTCGTAGCCCCACCATCCAATTGCAACCACTGTTGCCATACAGATTTTTCTCTTGAGGGCTCTTTTTCTACACAAACATTGCACACATTGTTGGTGGCTGTAGCTGTTAGTGCTGGTGCCCCTGATGTTAATTCTGCTACTTAGTGCAAGGTTCATAGGCACTGGGAAAGCATAGATTTAAAGAATCTGTAGGGAAAAGAGATAGGTTTAATCTGAGTTCAGAGCTAAACAAGAACCCAAAATTGAAGATCAGTTAGACCCTCTGTTAGCGTCAGATCCTTCAGAGGGCACAGAAACAAACATTTCTTTGTTTCAGAACTCCAGCATTAGAGTTGTTGATGTCTGTACATATTAACAACAATGGTAACTTACTACTTGCTCAGCTAATTAGGATTTCAGCCACATTTAACTTTCGAAACACCAAGTTTTCTTACATTACGATTTCTCAATGTGTCACAGTTATTGTTTTAATCAATAGCCATATGTTCTCATCCTCTGGGCGTGAGCACCTGACATTCTTAAATAGATCTGTGACAAATTCAACATTTATTTAGCAACAGATATTAAACAGTAGGAATGGACATTCTTTTCAATGTATTAAATTGTGCTAAAACTAAAACTGGAAAAAAGGAATCATTCATTTATTATTACTTTAATTAATTCAACGATTATCTATTGCCTAACTTGTGTTTGCTAGCCATAGCCCTGGGCTCTGGTTAAACTGTGATTACCTTGCATGTTTAATGTCTTCAAGATACTCCCGTTAGCCAGGAAACCCATCATAAACAAGATAGTCTAATAAATGTAAAGTTTCGGATTGTGATCAGTACATTGAAAGAGAGAACATGCATTGTTACAATAAAATGATAAAGTTGGAAGGTATGGGATGGGGGGACCTGCCTTTCCATAATTAGGGAAGATGCCTTTGAGGAGGCAATATTTCAGCTGAGATCTAATGGAATATAAAGGTCAGCCAGGCATCAGCTTGATAGGAGAGAATTTTGGCTTGGTGGCCAGAAGGAGTTTGCTTCCTGGGGATACTGAAAGAAGCCCAGCATGGCTGGAGTTTGGAGGTGAGCAAAGGAGTGAGCAGCTATGATGAGGACAGACAGGCAAGGCCTGATCACATGGGGCCTTGTAGGCCATGTTAAAGAATTTGGGTGTCTCCAGATGTACTGTTTGCAAACTCATGGTCTCCCCTCTGATGCTCTATTCTAGGTGATTGCTGCTATCATTATCTGTCAAACACACTTGTGCATAATGTTAGCTTGGTGCTTCAGTGCACACTCATACTCCTTCTGGTTGGAATGGAGATAGTATTAACTTGAATTAGAATGTGTGCTGAGAGACTTGCCAGCAATATAGTCTTGGGCAAGCTTTGAAGTTCTACTGGGCCTCGTATCTTGTGAAATTATGAAGAGATGAAGCAGGATATTTCCATGACTTTTTGCAGGTAAGAACTGGAGTGCATGGATGCCAGCAGGGGGGAATTCCATGAATTCCACCCCTCGTGGGAGGGGAAGTGCAAGTGAGCAAGTGCAAGAGCTGGGGCGAGCACCTTTAGGTACCATCAAGAGCAAACTCCATGCTGGCCCCACGGCAGCATCTAGGAAAGGGTGCCTAAGATCCCAGAAGTCCCAGAGGAAGTGTTACAGTGCTCTATTAGCTTTGCTGTCTGTGGATGGCTTAAGTGTTAACAGTTCATTGAAGGGTCAGTGTCAGCCTTTTACACCCACACTCATGGCACCCGAGTTCTTGTCCGGCGTCCAGGAGGAATGAAGTTGCTTGAATGAATTGAAGATGGTAAACGTGGGAGATTTTATTGCTGGTGAAAGTGGCCCTCAGCAGGAAGCAGAGCTGAAAAGGGCACCGTGTGGGAAGGTAATCTTCCCCTGGAGTCCGGCCAGGGGTAGACTCTTCTCTGAAGCTATTCTATCAAGCTGTCCATCTGAAGTCAAGCAGCTTCTCTCCAACATCCAACCGTAGTCCCAGACGTCCAGCTCCTTCTCCTCTCTCTGCCAGCTGAACCTTGGGTTTTTATGGGCATAGGATGGGGGTAGGGCAGGTCATGGGTGGTTTTGGAAAAGACAACATTGGAGCAGGAAAACAGAGATGCAGGTTCTCACTTTGGGTTGTGGTTCCAGGCTTTCCGGCTTAAGGATGAGGCCCTCACTGGGCATCTGCCCTCTTCTGCCTAGAATTTCCCTGCCTGCTGTCCCTATCAGTGATACATCTCAACATTTTGAGATGAGAAATGAATAAAATAATACATGTTAACTCTCCAGCATGGGGCCTGATAAAAACCAGTTGTTACTAAATGCTAGTTTCCCTATATCTCTCCACTTATGGAGTTTTTACCTATTCCATTCCATTGTCCTTTTCTAAGCCACCAAAAAATTTTTGGTTGTATACCACCTATTTGCCCTTATCCAATAATTTACTGTAGTTTTATAATTTATCTGTCTTACTTATCTCAGTAGATTAGGGTGAAGATCATGCCCACACCTCACAGTGATGAATAGCAGTGAGCACAGAGGCGATGTTAAGTAAATCTGTTGTGTTTGCATTTTATAATCCACTAAAGCAAAGGAAATCTTGACTGGCAAACTGTGCAGGATACATGTAACAAAATGGAAAAGGAAAAAGGATTCCACAGTTCCAGGGAAGTTAGGGAGAACCTGCTTAGGGAGCATGGGGTGGAGAAGAGGGAATGCTATTTCAGGAGGGAGAAAGGGCCCTTGATACACGATGCCCAGTTTAGACATACCTGTGGTTATGCCTGTGATCCCAAACTACATGATAAATTAAAACAACTGATTATTTGCACTCCCCTTTAGTTCATTAATTCAACATTTATTTAATATTTTCCATTGATAATGTTATATCTTTAGCTATATCTTGGTCAAATTATCTGAACTGAGTAATTTAATTTTGGACAGACTAAATATTATGTGAATAATTTTAAAGCCGTGAGTTGTGGCATAGGTTTCTTACATTGTATTTTTCTACATGAAATACTATAGGGTTTACATTAACATAAGTTATCAAATATATTTGTTTCTTGTACACTACATCAAGCAATACAATTTTTAATTATAAAACATGATGAGATGATTTTATAAATAGAAAAACAATATTTTCAAATTTTTTATTTGCATATTACTTTTGTAGGTGTAATTGCTGAGAATCTTGGTGAATTTTATCTATCAAGTATAAATAATTTGTTCCCATGTCCCTATGTAGAACAGAGATCAGCAGAGTTTGTGGGCCACATTATAGTTATTATTTTATGATCCTACTTTCAAGATAATTTTTAAAGCATGTCTATCTTACTTATTAAGAGATTATTTTCTATCTTGATGTTTAACTTTTCTTTCAAGTTGCTTCAAGATAAGCACTTTAAAAGCAGAGTGGTTTATAAAATGAAATAATCCCTTGAATGTTTTTATTTTCTTTGTCCCTTTAGTATCCCAGATTACTATGTCCTTTTAATTTTCAACAAGCAAATTTCTCAGAAGCATAATCATTTGATTTAGAAATTTTACATGAATACATTTATCCCTCCTAATAGAATAAAGACCTTTATTATATTAGACTGAGTATTTCTCCCTGGTATTAAATTTATCTTCAACCCAGTGGTCCAGGTTCCAAGGGATGCCTGTAATTAGATGTAATTACATGTCATATTCATCAACCAGTAGTGTTTCAGGTCATGATTCTGCTACTTTCCTCCCTAGACCTTTCCCACATTCTCTTCCCACCTCCCTTTTTAGAGCCTCCCTTATGATCCCTACCAAGGAAATGTCTCTAAATTACATCCTACTTCTAAAACTGTCTGGGAGCTAGTTCCCATGAGAGCCTATAATCAAGAGTGATAACAGAGGACATGGCATTGTTTTAATGTCCGATTTTCCCCGAGGAACATATCTTTAATTTCCAACTTTAAATCTCTGTCTAAAACCCCCTCTATAAAGGTAGCTGCAGTGGGCCTGGCAGTCTTGCTCTAAAGTAGCTTCCTCTACTTTTGGACTTGAGTTATGTCTCATTGTGCATGATGTGATTCTTCTGGTTTATTTTTTCTTGCAGTACCTTGGAGTGTAGCAGCCAAAATAGGAGAATGAGTTTTCCACAGATGTCCAAGGCATACTTGCTGGCCTCTTTTGCTTTTTTCAGGATTTTCTAAAAAATAAAAAGTACATGCTTTGGGCCCAGGCCAACTCTGGGGGGAGCGTGAGGTCCAAGCAGGAATCTATTGGAGATTCGTTTCCATTCTGCACTCAAGGTCCTAGAATTCTTCAGAGGCCTCCTGCCAAGAAAGTAAGTGGGGGCAAGGACACTAGACAGCCTAGTTGTGATTTTCTTCCTCCTTTTCCTCCACAGATTTTGCTTTCTGTTTCTGTTTTCCAACTTTGCAGATCTTCCCTTGTGGATTGTTTTGAGTTCCTCAAATGAACCAGTAAATAAATAGTATAGATAGTGGTTTGTTTATTTGTTAACGCAGTTAGCGTCAGATTTACAATCATCTTGCATTTCCCCCCAAGTTTTCCTTGGCATTACTAGGCAGACCCAATTTGGTGACTTCCCAGTATTGCACTGAAGGATGGGCAGATAGGCTGTTGCCATGGAAACAAGGTAATTGCTCAGAGAATTCATTCTGCATGGGTAATATTGAAGTAACTGCTGTACAGTTTCCCATTTATTACAAAACATTTACAAGGAAAATGGGATATGTTTCATGATGCTAAAGTGTTTGCCTCTTTTCAAGAAGCTAAGCAAATTGTGGGGCGTGGTGGCTCACACCTGTAATCCCAGCACTTTTGGAAGTTGAGAGGGGTGGATCTCCTGAGGTCAGGAGTTCGAGACCAGCTTGGTCAACAACAGTGAAACCCCATCTCCACGAAAAATAAAAAACCATTAGTCAGGCATGGTGGTGCGCATCTGTAATCCCAGCTACTGGGGAGGCTGAGCCACGAGAATCGCTTGAACCCAGGAGGCAGAGGTTAGAGTGAGCCAAGATCATGCCACTGCACTCCAGCCTGGGTGACCAACTGAGATGTTGTCTCAATAAATAAATAAGCAAATAAATAAGCTAAGTAAAAATTACTAAGAGGCAATTGATACCAAAAAATCCATTGGTAGGCCACAGGCCTTGACTGGGTAGAAGATTTCAATGCTTCTCTCCTTCTGTCTCAGGTGTTTATTTCTGTTGAGTTTTGCAGCAATCATCATCTATCTGGCTTGCCTTGCATGGCAGTACATTGGGGAATATGTGTTCTTTTTTGTGCTGTTTG
The DNA here is from genome assembly GCF_001698545.2 of Rhinopithecus bieti. Lineage (NCBI taxonomy): Eukaryota > Metazoa > Chordata > Mammalia > Primates > Cercopithecidae > Rhinopithecus > Rhinopithecus bieti. Next base: position 16,018 of record NW_016824105.1, read on the forward strand.
AACATCATTTGGTATTCCTTCCTTTTTGACTTCCTCCATTGCACAGAATGATCTGATTATCTTTTTCCATCATAACTTCCTTTTCCTTTGTCTGATTGTTCATATACTCACCCATAATAACTTCCTTTAAAACGGAAGGCAAATTTTTCCTCTCACTGTCCTGGGATAGAATGGATTTAACTACGTGTTTTAATTCCAATCTGTAAAATGCCTTCATGCATGTAGTAGGAGCTCAATAAAGGTTCAATGAAAATGACTTCTGAAAAGACATTTATTATTCTTTGGCTCCAGTCTTCCAGTCTTCTTATCTGTAAACCAAGGTCAGTGTTTCTCAGCTTCTTGACCTCAGCTCACAAGTGGCTTCCTAGAGAGCATGTCTTCTGGTTAGGAATAATTTTCTTCCCTGGCTCTAGTGTAATGTTATCCCTTTCTGTAGGTTGAGAAAGCCCATAAAATACTTTCTAAAAATATGTATATGTCCTCACACAGTTCTCACTCACACCTCGTTTGACAGTGAGACTCATGATACTGGATCTAGATGACCTTTAAATTCCCATTCGGTTTCAATATTATGCAATTCGGTGGTACTATTCTCCAGTCACTTCCTTGAGGAAATCAGGTCTGAGCATATTGGCTTGGCATATCTTTTAGGAGCTCCCAAATAGCACATACTTACTGTTATTGTTACCCTTACCACATTTGACTGATTTTATTCATCCGTCCTCCTCCAGTAGACTTGAAGTCTTTTAGGATCGATCTGTTTCTAATGTAAAGTTGTTTGCATGTGGCCTAGCATGGGATAACAGCAAATCTTCAATAAATGTTTGGTGAACATAACAGTTGATTATGTTGATGTAACATGCTGTCCAGATTATAGCTTTATTAGTGCATTAAAAGCTGATGCATGTAGGGAACCCTTATGAACGCTTTACAAATGCACCTGTTGTATCACCTAAAATATATTTAAGTTTCATGAGGACCAGCAAGGTTGAAGAGATCAACTGGGGTGTTGAGAGTGGGTATGCTTGAATAACCTGATTTGGGAATTTGTTTGTGTTCTTTTTTGTGTAACATCCTCTCCATGCCAAATATGATAGCCTTGCTTAGATGGTGTAATATTAACATCATTGCTTTACAAATGTTAAACCAATTGTTTATTCATGGTACTGTTAATGGGATGGCTACTTTATCCCTTTCTTTTAAAGGCCACAAGATGGAGCCAAATTCTGACACCTCCATTTCCTCCTGTGGTGTTACAAACCTGATTTCAGTTTCATAAAAACAAATAAAAATAAAATTTATACGCTAATATGAAATGTCAGCTAAAATCAATAGTAATTTATTTCTCTTGCAGTGTGAGTGGGACCCAAACAGTCAATTAGCAGTAAGCTTGTCAAAATGCGTGAGGCAGAGGTTGCTAGGTGCTTCATCATAATTTTATTTGCCCAGAGCATTTGAATAAATGAAGTGAAATGTTTCCACAGGTCTCTTAATCTTTGATAGATAATTTTTGGACCTCCTGCTGAAATACTGTTGGCTAATTTCCTGCAGTAAATTTTTTTCAGTGATTGTCACAACCTGTAGTAATAAATGACATTTTCTCTGATATGTTACTATGCATCAGTGCAGAGAGATGACACACAGGCTATGTGCATGTCTGTAAGAACGCAGCTGTGTGTGCATTTTTTATGAAGAAAAATAGCTTCCTCTGGAGATTTTGCTGAAAATCCCATTCCTCCTCTCAAATAGCAGGCACTTAATAAATATTCATTGGGTTGCATTCTATTTTATGCTATCTCTTGGTATTCCCTGCCTCTGCAGGATTGGGGGAACAGAGTGGAAGCGTTGATGAATATAGGAAGAAATGCATATGCATTGCACCAATGTAGTCACAGAGGTCTGAACTGGCAATCAGACTCACAAGATGCAAGTAAGCTTGAATGTTGTGCTTCCTTAGCTTTATAGAAGGATACAGAGCAGGAACCTCAGCAGGCACATCATCATCCCCTGGGGCTCAGCAGATACTTAAGTACACAGCTCTTTTTGTCTTATTCCCCACTGAGAGTATCTGCAGTGTCCCCAGACAGTAGCCAAGCTTCCCACATAGCTTTTATGTTGTTCTTGTCCCATAGGTCCAAGGCCTGCCAACCTTCAGCTCCCACAGCGCAAGTGTAGTTCTACAGAGATGATGTTCCAAGTTTATGCTGCAGCTTCCAAGGAAGCAGGACTATGGAAAGGCACACATTCTCCCATGTCAGCCCAAGCAAGTCTGATGAAAACCCTCATATAGGTATTAATTATTTTTATTATTTGAATTGCAAAATACATACCAAAGTGATTTTAAAAGATAATTTTATCTTCCACTGACTTTCATTGTCCAATGGGTGAAGTGCTCATGGGGGAAATCTCTCCATGAGAGTGAAATGAAAACTTCAACCATTAACGGCTTAAGATGCCTATCGGTCCCATAGAATGACTGGTTTTTGCGCCTAACACCCAAACCTGTCGGATGGTTGAATTTAAGCCCAAGGAGATCCTTCTTCGTAGTGTCTTTCAACTTTTCCTTTGGTTCTGGTCACCCCAATAACTCTCGCAGACAGAGAAATTTCTCTCCTGTCTAGGAACCCTTATTCTAAATTTCTGTCTTTCATAAATTTTTACTTCTACCTTGAAATAGAATCTAAAAACCTTGTGTCTGGGCACCAACCTACAGCTGGGTTGAAAATCTTAGTGCAAGGCTTCATTCAAGAACTGTATCCTACTGAACTGCTTAGATAAGATCAAAATTCCTAATTCAATTTACCTAAGTTGAATGTGATTTTTTTTTTTAGAAGAACAGCTATTCTACAAATACAATAACAATAATCCAAGTTCTACCTACAAATAAATAATGAATTAAAATATAATCATTAAGCTTACAAATTATTCAGGACTAAGAGTGGCTTAGAATTTTAAGCCATTCACATCTTGATAATCAGAATAAATATGAATTCCAAAGATGAGTCTGAGCCATGCTTTGCCTCAACACAGGACAAAATTGTATATAATACCTTTATATGTAGATATCTCCTTGAGATTTTAAAACATGTTTGTTCTCACTTGACTTCTTATTTCTCTTATTGTTTATTACCTCAAATAGAGACTAATATAAATACAGCTATTTTTATGAAAAAAATCACTATTGGAAAATGTGTGAATCAAGCATAGTTTATGAGAAATAAGAAAACAAATGTAATGTCCATATACATCAAAGTTTTAGGCACAAAGAAGAATGGATAAAAATGTTTAAAAGCATATCTCAGCATTATGCCCAAATTTATATTTTTTACAGCTTTATATACTTTATATACAGAAGTCCCCAGTGGAATTCTACAATTGGCATGATTACCTTTCAGTGGAAAGTTTAATTTGGGTACATTACTGACACAGGTCAAATTAGTTGAAGTTGTGTATTCAGGTAAAAAATCACTAAAATATTATGGATAGCTGAAATATGAAATAAGGAGCATCAGTTTGTGTGACGTTACTATGTTTTCTTATAGTGCAAAATTTAGCATGATTTCTTAAAATCCATGGTTACATACACATATAAAGTTAGATTATCATTATCATAATTTATATGTGTCTACTTTTGCTTTATATATGTATAATGCCATTTATAGTACCTCTTTATCTAATGCTTTAGTTCCCTATCATTCTATTTTTAAAAGTTTAATAATACCCCTATCATTTCTTCAAATTTCTCCATATAGAAACATTATGTAATTCATATCTAACCAACATCAACACAGGATTCTGAATTATCCATTTAAAAAATAGCTTTTCTTTCAATTGAATTATTCACTAAATATGATTTGGCATCATTTTGTGTGTTTGTTTTATAATGAATTGAATGTTTAGTTTGGAATGTATGACCACATAAACCAGTTGTTATGACATTATTGACAAGTTCTTAAATTCCCCAAACTTGCTGCAAGTGACGAAATTCCAGTGCATTTCTAGGGTTTCAGGACGATAACAAGAAGATGGTGTCTTCAAACAGGATTATCTAGTCAAATTCTTGCCAAATCCCCCTGACAAATTACCTCAATGGAGTTCCTTTCTAATGGAGACAAATGGACTCTTTTTCCAAGTAGTTTCTGACCAATGTGCCTCAATAACATACTTGATAACCCAAGATGCACTTTCTGCTTTAATACCCTGTCATCACTAGCAGGAAATGAATCAAGAAGTTCCCAATTAGTTCCAATTTTGGTTGACTTATAAGGGAGAGATACATGCCAGTTATTACATCACCATTTTTGACAGGAGAGATAGGTGTAAATGAAAAATGTATCTCTCAAAATCCACTGGTTTCAAGCATACATTGTACATTCATAAGTGTTCCTTCCTTAATCAGCAAATTATAATTTATTATTAGCTCATATCTCCTGACTGACCTTTATCAGTTGAAGGGCTCTGACTCAGCAAGCTTTGAAGAGGAGAAATACAACTTTAAGGTGCCAAGTGCTGTTGCAGCTAATTTGTTAATATTTATGATCTCAATCCACAAGATGAGTTATGTGAGCACACTGCAATTTTCAGTAGACATTTATGAGAGTGTGAGATTTGGAGTAGGAAAAGACAGTTTTGGGAAAAAAAAGAGAAATCACAGATAACAAAATTTTAAGATAACTTTAAATGACCTTAAAGTAATATGGTCTTTTTTTGCATAACAAATAAAAATTGGAAACACGCAAACACAGTCATTTAACTTAGACACTCATAAATATTTATTACCCTTTCAGATTGCTTTACTGTGACACACTAAATTTCTGGAAACCTAATAACCATGGCTTGATTCTACTTCTGTAATTAGAACACTAAAAAGAAAACAAAATGGTTTATTTCTATCCAATGTGCTCTTTAACTTGGTTTGCATAGCATCCAGGAAAATTGCTGTTGTTGCTTGATATGGATAGTCTGTACATCTCTAGCCATTATAGCATTATGGGCTTCCCCTGAGGAGGTTGAGATAATATCAAAGTGTGATAATACATATATTAAATACAAGCAGTGTTTATATATGCATTTATAGTAAAACCATTAGAAATCACCTTCTGGGAGTACAGTTTGGGGAATATTGTGAGTTAAATCATATTTTGTTATGATGAATAGTTTTATGTTGCTAAATAAAACATGAAAAATGTAGAAAATGAGTATAATCCTTACTCTATGGCACTATTTTATAATGGCATATATGTCTATGGATAATTTGCTACACAGTTTCACATTTGGTCAAGGTTTAATAAAGGTAAATTTATTGATTTTTAAAACTCTTTTGTTGTCAAAAAACCCAGAAAACAAGATCTGTCATTGACTCTATGCCCTTTAAGTCCGAAGACAATAGTATGCATATCAAGGTTATGACATTACCCATTATAAAATAAGGAACAAACCAAATATCAGCATTGTGGTGTGCAGACACAGTACCAAGGGCTGAGAAGAGCTTGTCCTAAAAATAAATTTCTAACAACTTCAGTATAAACAAAAATGATTAAAGAGAAAAAAAATCATTTTTTTCTTAGAACAAACATATAAAATATATTTCCAATCATCATTAAACGAATAGTAGAAATCCATCTCCAAGACAATTTTGCATGAAAATAAATTACATGAATTAACATTTTTCTTTAAGTCAATATAAATTTAAGATTGCATCGAGAAAATGTCTACCGTTCCCCTCATTTCATTGTCCTTGGAAGAGGCAATACAACAGTCATCAACATTGCAAATGTTATGATTTTATACTCCACATTTAATGTTTTGGCCCTCTGCAGACTACGCCACTGGGAATGCCAGATCCCCACAGGATGCAGGAAGGATCAATTTTCATCATATGCACATGATTATTATATGGATTCCCCTCTGCCTTAATCAGATTAATGAATGTGATAGTCATGCATATCCAATCACAAATAATTCTTTCCATCTAATTTTGTTGATAAATTTGGAAAGATGATCACAAGATATAGAAGAAAAGCCACAGCACATTCATAATGCTTTGATGGCACTGAGCCTGACCTTGCAGAGAGAGGAGGTTGATGTGTGGAACCGATTGAGAGCTGATTTTCTGTGCCCATGGACAAGTCTGGCTAGCCTCCTAGACTGTTTGTAGCAGGGATCTGCGGTGCAACTTCTGGTCTCTCTATCCAGTAAATTTGCATGCATCCGCTGGATGAATTTTCACAGTTCACTGAATTTCCATGAAAAAAGTGTTTAGAGCCGAATTTCATACCTGAAATACTTTTACATTTAGAATCATTGAATTTTAGATCAGAAAGCTAAGAGAACATTTACTCTCATCCGTCATTTAACAGATGATAGCAATGAAATTCAAAAGGTTAAGTGGCTTTTCTGAAGTCATGAGATTTTTTTGTGTGTGTGTGACAAAGCCTAGACATTCTCAATGTTGGTTCAGAGCTCTTTTATTTCCACTCTCAGATGATTCTTTATTAAATAGCTTATAGTATTAAAATCTGTTAAAAGGCTGGTATATCTAGATTTTTTTAAAAGTTTTAGCCTTGAAGAGTTTTTTTTTTTATTTCATTTACGCAAATTATGCAGTCAAAGGTACAATATAGATAAGTTGAAAAGAGCTTCAAATAGATTAATGCATTTGACATTTCAAAGCTTGAGTGTTAGTAATTGATTATGTGCAACAAAAGAAAACACCTGTTAATATATCTGAGAGGTTGTAAGCTCAAAGAAAGCAGGCACCATGTCTAATGAATTTCCATGTTCCTTGTGCATAACAACTTATCTAGTGCATAGTGAACACTTGATATATTTGTTGAATGCCCAAGGAAAACATGTGGTGAAGAATTAGAAGGAATTAAAATTATGCTCTTAATGTATGTTTAAAATAGTTTTGTGACAAAACTGCAATGATAGATTCCTGGAAGTCCCCGTACCTTAGCGAAATGTTATCAAAGGACCATTCAGGAAGGTGACAAAGCTGACAACTGGATCAAGAAAAGGGTTTATCATTTAGGAAAACCAGGAAGCTTTAGGTGTCATTGTAACACAGAGGACTTGGGGAAAGAAGCAGATAATCCAAAATAGGAAGAAAAAAAGGAAAAGGGTTAAAGAAAAGAAAGAGTAAAGAGGACTGGACACTCCCTAAGTGGAGATATGTTGTTGGAGACACTTGGCTGCACCTTAGTGAACTCTGGAAGACAGTCTATCCTTTTTTTTCCTTCCAAAGCTGAGCATCTATAAAGAATAGAAATCGTGGACTCTTAGGAGAAATTTAAAACCAGTAAGGGTGATCAGTTCTTCTACATGAAGGCTTCTGTTGTGCAAAATTTTATTTTAACTTTATTTCTTATGAAACGAAGCAAAATAGTTCTTCTTTTCAATCAGTTATAAAACACATATTCTGGAAAATGTAACTGAACCCAACATTAAATAAAGAGTAATAAAGTGAAAAGTGAAAAAGAACAATCTCGTTTTGAAGAAGTTTCATGCTAGAAATGAGATTAACTGTCCACTTGAAGTGTAAGCATGATACTTTTTTAAATTTTGAAATTAAAACTATATTATGTAGATATGCATATTATAGTAAGGCAAGGGGGTGTAACAAATGTAAATAGTTTGGTGCTCTCGCAGCATGAAGAATTAAAGAGCATGTGGTGAGGGATGTCAGGCCCTCACTCTTGATGAACCCTGACTACTTGGAGGATAAACGGATTTCCAATGCCCTTACCATTGCTAGACTTAGTGTTAACAGAAGACATAAATAAAAGTGAGTGGGAAAAGCTGCATTAGAAACCCACAAGAGTATGATGAAACATGTTGGAGGTTTTGGGTTTTGTGCCTTGGGAAGCTCATCTCTGGAGCTCCGACTGAAGCATGCAGCACCTTCAAAGGCAGTGAGCCTCGTTTGTACAGTCAATGATTTAAGAGAGATTAAGGATTTTCTCACTTAGTGCATGCACTAAGATGGCTTCTAGAGATTAGATATACCCTACATTTTGCCTCAAGATATTTTCCTTGTCCAGGTAAGTGCTAATGTGCAAAACTTTCTGAAGAAGCACGAAGTCCGAGAGAAATATGCTAAGACTATCCGAAACCTATGAAGCCAACACTTTTTATTATGTTTAGGTATGGAGTGAAAAAACTAAACTAAGTGGTTGAGGTATTCGTGAAATGTAACCTCAGAAAGCTGTGAAATGTTCCAGAAGTGTTTGAGACCAAGCATGAGATAAAATGCTAACAATATATTGGAACTAAATTAAAAGGAAGGTCAGAACACAGCCGTGTCTGAATGGGAGATATAAAACACAGTGAATACAAATTGATAATGCTGAGGCAAGAGATCATTTATTGCTCTTCCATTTTTCTTTTAGGGAACAAACAATAAAATTGAAATGAATGAGCCAATTTTAAACCTAATTTTCATACAGCATCATTTCTCCTGAAAGTCCACCAAAGATAGAAACCAAAGAGAAAAATAAAGAGAAAAACAACTTACTTCACCTTCAACTCATCTCATCAAACGGGGAGAGCTTAATATCTTGCCTGAGAAATACTTTTTTAAAAATAGAAATTCTGAACTACAAATGGATTTTTATTATTATGTGCATACATTCTGAACATGCATAATAGTGCACAGTTCAGTCTCCACACATACACATGAATACACACACATGCACATATACACTCACACCTTCAAATATGCACTTTATTATCTCTCTGTTACTCTGTCATCTATCCACAAACCCATCTATTTATCTTCATTTCTAAGTCATCTAAAATACGGTTTTTGTTCTGCGTGTGATAGTGTTTTTATCCCCTTGTGCTTGTATCTGCTTTTCTCATTGACAATATGTCTGTTTTAATTATTATCTAGTAGATAAAAAGTTGTTGCTTTGAAGAGTTTATCAAGAGATTCTGTGTGATCCTTTTTTTGGAAATTGTCAAGATTTTGTCAAGAACCGTGAAAGGCCTGAAATTTTACCCTGTGTGCAAGCTAAAAGGGTAGCCTACCACAGCATCGTGGATGCCAGCTGAAGAAATGAGACTCTTGGATCAGAGACAAAGGACTTTGTTATTCAACGCACAACAGGCCTTTTAGGCTTCATGTTCCCATTGGTTCCCCTTCCCCCTAGTCCTAAGCGGGGCAGCATATAGCAGCCCAGACTGGTGCACACACAGCAGGTCTGTAGCCCTGATGAACCTGAGCTGAGGAAACCCATTCATTTACAAGGGCTGTTAGCAAACATGCTCAAACTGCCCCAGAGAGACATTATCTTTGTTATCCCGGACAGCAGGAGAAAAAAAAAAAAAAAAATCTGCCCTCTGCTCCGGAGAGAGACACTCTCTCTATCTTCCAAAAATCTGTTTGCTCTGTAAACATTCTTGAAAAGACAGTCCAGAACAAAATATTGTCAGTGCATTTCAGCAGAAACATGAGAGCCTTGTCTCCCACTATGGACTTGCTTCTGTAGTTCTAAATGAACACATACGGTCCTAAATGTTCATTTTTAACAGCCAAAGGGTAAATATTTAGTTTGCCTGTCTGTTTCCACAAAGTTCTCTTGTCAGACAATAGGCACGGTTTTCTTTTCTTTTTTCTTTCTTTCTTTCTTTTTTAATTTAAAGAATCAATCCTGGTACAGAGGCACCAATCTCTTGCTTCTGTGTTTTGACCTTAACAACCTCAATAGTTTTTCAAACATGTGCCGTATTTGGGCCATCTCATTTCTTCCATCTTTCCTTCTTCCTTAGGCTCCAGTTCCATGCTATCTGGGTGAACATTCTAGCTCTAGTGTTTATGTGTTGCCAACGTCTGCTGCAACTAATGAATCAGGTTGTCTGTGTGTTTGATAAGATCTCAGTAGGTGAGGATTCCAGCACCATTTGATTGTTTCATTCTTAGATTTTTACAGATTATGTAATGCTCCCCTCTTCTCCTTCAAAATTCCTCTGAGAACATCTATTCCTTCATTTCATATCAGTTTCACACTGGCAAAGGATCATACCACAGGAAAGCAGTGTTCCAAGTACTTCTGTAAAAACAGTTTCATGTCCAGTTTCCTAAATCTGAGAAAGAAGAGGATTTTTATTTTTCTTTAATTGTATGCCAAAAATACTAAATGCTATTCTTAATGTAATGAAAATGATCACGAACATACCCTCACTTTTGCATTCAGAGAAGTTTGGGCCCCTTCAAAATAAACTTCTTGGAAGTCATTGACTTATTTTTCTTGTTTGCTTTTACGCAAAATGTGTTTGTCATTGTCTTCAGAATCTGACATAAATTTTTAAAATTTTCTTCCCAAAGTAGCCAATCTTTATCCTTTCATACTGAGTTCTACTTTTGGAAATCCTTAAAAGTTATTTAAAGCTCAATATAAGAGGTAGATAAACAAATGGATTTAAAAATATGTGAATACATGTAATGAAACAGATACCTTGTGTGTGGTTGATAAAGACAGTTCTGGCCAAAAAGTTCCAAATGTTTTCAGGTTTTCACAGCTTTGGAGGAAATTAAAAGTAGCTTGTCTTCTTCAGAGGATGGGGGGATTCCTTTACTGAAAGTATAACTGATGAAAACTTGTTTAAAGTGTACTCCTTTTATGATTTTGTTCATAAAACAGGAATCATTTTAAAGATAAAGCGATTATATCAAAACAGAGGAATTTTGTCCGTAGACATCATCTGTGTATTGCCAGATCCTATGAAATCACTTGAAGAGTTGCCTACATTGCCAGCAAGATGACTGTTAATTTCTCCTTTTATAAACTTTTGTGCTCCTTTGTTTTATCTTGTTTTTGGAAGATACTGTGTTTAGTCAGAAACAATGGATATTTGTGAATAAATCCTATAATTTACATGACATTGAGTTAAATTTAGGCAAATAACCAGTCAGCTTAAGTTTTTTTAATTTTTTTTTATTTTATTTTTATTTTTTTATTATACTTT
>NW_016824105.1:31739-49816 GCF_001698545.2 Rhinopithecus bieti
CCAGGTGAGGCGATGCCTCGCCCTGCTTCAGCTCTCGCTGGTCAGGCTGCAGCAGCTGACCAGCACCGATTGTCCAGCACTCCCTAGTGAGATGACCCCAGTACCTCAGTTGAAAATGCAGAAATCACCGGTCTTCTGTGTCGCTCGCGCTGGGAGTTGGAGACTGGAGCTGTTCCTATTCGGCCATCTTGCTCCGCCCCCCTTAAGTTTTACTCATATATAAAAATTGGGAATTTTTTTTTTTTTTTTTCGAGACAGAGTCTCGCTTTGTTGCCCAGGCTGAAGTGCAGTGGTGCAGTCTTGGCTCAATGCAACCTCCGCCTCCCAGTTTCAAGCGATTCTACTGCCTCAGCCTCCCAAGTAGCTGGGACGACATGCACATGCCATCATGCCTGGCTAATTTTGTGTGTTTTTTTAGTAGAGACGGGGTTTCACTGTGTTAGCCTGGTGGTCTCAATCTCCTGAACTCGTGATCCGCCCGCCTCGGCCTCTCAAAATGCTAGGATTACAGGCACGAGCCACTGCACCTGGAATATTAATACCTGGCCTACAGAATGATTTTTAGATTAACGAGATAGTATATTTGAAGGTAATGGCAAAATTGAAAAAGAATTGATGCTTAACAATTCTCTTTTCACCCTCCCTTTATCTTCCTGCTTGTCTTGCTCAGGATTGTATTTTACATGTCAATTTAATATTTCCTTTGGAACAGATGAAATGGATCAAAACCTTTAAGTTTATGGTGGCTGAGCTGCCAGCTTGAAATTTATTCTCAAAGTGCATGCCTACTCATGACAAAGAGGCAGGAGAGATAAGAGGCCTCTTCCTACTAGCACCTTCCCTGTGTGGGATGCAGATGGATCTGTGTAACAAGATGGGAATAAAAACAGAATCCACCCCAAACTACTGAGGTGGGCTTCAACCCTATGATGTTAGCCACGAAACTGTTTAAACTATTTCCTCCAATATGCAACCCTTTCAGTGGGGGGAACCATCACGAAAAACATAAGACCCCTGTTCAATGGGGTTAGAGGAGGTCAGCATAGCAGTGGAGTCATCTACAGAAGAATAAAAGAGCTAAGTTCTCCTTCTCCAAATGCTTACTCAAGCTTCTCTACTGGGTGGCAACTAGAACCCTGTAACTGAGGGGAAGAGGGTCCTCTGCTCAGGAGAATGTTTGGAACTTGGAGGGTGTGGAATGTGGGTGGGAGTATAGCCCTGGGGAAAAGAGAGTTTTGAAGTTTTGAAGATTTTACTTTTCTGTTAATAAAATACTTGCAGATTTTGTGGAGTAGCATTAGCATTGCACAAACAGAATCTTTCTCCCTGAGGTTTTCCCTAAATCCTATCTCCTGGGAACCTAGGAGACACTGTGGGAAAGATGAATCCTCAGAGGCAAGAGAAATGGCATCCTAACAATTTAAAATCCCACAGATAGTCTTTCCTTGGTGATTCTTAGTTTCTACTCTTGAACTTGCCTGAGTTATTTCCAGTTATAGGGTGAGGAGGGGGAATTTAAATTCCTCTTTCTATATTGTTTTCTATTAAATCTCAAAACTGTCAGGAAAAGAAAGATAAATTGGATGCTGTTTTGGTTGGTCTCTGCCACTGTTTTTTTTGTCCATGCATTGGTATTCTGAGATTGGTCAGCAGTGCAGCTCTAGCCCTGTGGGAGAAACTAAAAAGTCTAAAGGGAAAAGAAAAAAGCTGCATGCTAAGTTGGGAAGGGGTAAAAGAAAAAGGAAATCCCTGTAGATCAAGGAGGGACCAGCAACCTACATCTAGTCCCCACTATCAAATTTACCTTTTTTTTTTTTCAAAAGCCTAGTATTCTTGGACATCACATTTTAAAAGAAAGCCAAAAATGAAAATCTCCATTCATTGAAATAATAAATAACCCTTTCTACTGGCAGAAGTGAGTACAAGAAATGGGTCCTATTACAATTCTACTGATAAGGTTCCTGGGAGCTGCTGAACTGTCAAAACAAGGACACGTAACTAACTACTGAAGCTCAATGGGAAAAAAAAAAAAAAAAAAAAAAAAAAATAAAAAAACCAAAAGGGAAAAAAAAAAAAAAAAAAAAAGGTCAAGTGGATGCTACAAGAGAGCCTTAGTTTTTAAAAAGATTTAAGGCAACAATGACAACAAAAAATTAGCAGGAGAAGCTGGAGTAAAGTTGAACAATTAGTCTGTAATTATTGTTATCATAAATTTTTACAATTGTAAATATAGGTACACCTTCCAAGAAAATTACCTTTGCCTGTGAAAATTGATCAGTATTGAACTAATCAATTTGATAGTACATGTGGCCTTCTATCTCCTACATGCAGAAATGTCACTCTCAGGTAGGAGTGCATGGATAGCATACAATTTTTGAGCCCCAATATTTTCTGTCCAGGGTCTCCTGGTGCCCTTTTATACTGGCCTCACGGTTAGACCGACAGTGTTTTACATTCTGATTGCAGGGGGGCTGCTGGTTTATACCCTCTGTGTGCTCCTGGTGTTTATAATGAAGGATCGCTCCAGTGGGAGAGATTAAAGAGTTCTTTACATATTATTCCCTTAGCCACCAAGAGCTGTAAATCATCTTTTCAGGTTTTAGCTTTCCTTGGCTTTTTGGCCTGCCTGGCTGATGGTATGAGGGGACAAAGTACAAAGAGGATGCAACTGTTTTGCAGCAAGTTTCTGAAACTCAGCACATCCTGGAGGCTTTCTTCCATCTTTACCATCTTAAAAGTAGCATTTTAAGGTGACTAGGATGTCATGAATAGCTCTTGATGTGTATTACTAAATATGTGAAAAATCAATATCCATTTCAAGGAACTGCTTTATTTCACAAGGCTTTCTTGTGGTGCTCACAGTTTTGGCACAGACTTTATTTTCCCTAAGGCTCAGAAAGACCAATAATACTTTGTTGTCATTTTTATTTTTATCAATAAAATTCCTTTGGCTATCAAATCTTCTCTTAAGCAATGTTTAAGAGTTTGAGCAGCAAAAATGTTTGAGGTTATTCTTGAATTAGAGATTCAATTTTATTCCACCCAATGCAAATACTACTCATTGACATGTACCATGGGTTAAGTACCCACCCGCAGAGGTGCACAAGACAGAAACCTAGAGACATAGACACTCGCCTACATTAAATCCACCCCCAGCTCTGTAAGTCAGTTCTTCGTATCCATATCAATCTGGATTTTCCGAGAACATATATATCCTATTGGTTCTCTATTTTGGAGGGAGAATGAGAGAGACTGAGATTTATTTTAAGGCACTGACTCACATGATTGTGGAGGCCTGCCAGTCTAAAATTCATAGGGTAGATTAGGAGGCTAGAAATTTAGGCAGGATTTATATGTTACAGTCTTGAGGCAGAATTCTTTTTTCTCTAGGAAACCTCCGATTTTTGCTCTTAAGACCTTCCACTGACCACGTGAGTCCCATCTACATTATGCAGAGTAATCTGCTTGACTTCAAGCTCACTGATTATAGATGTAAATTACACATCCACAAATACCTTCACAGCAATACCTGGACAAGTATTTGACCAAACAAATGAGCATGATAGCCTAGCCAAGTTGACACATAAAATTAATCATCATAATATGCAAACTATCTCAGGTCTCTCTACTCTTCTTTATCTTTACTGCTGCTATTCCTGTTTAAACAACCAGTTTCTTTCACCTGGACAAATGCAACAGTATTCTACCTGCTCTGTTATCAGTCAGCATATTTCAGCTTATGCTATGGTAACAAGCAAACCCTACATCTCAGTGCCTTATGTTGGTAAGGTTTTGCTGCTTGCACACTTTACATGTTGTCTCTGGTTGTATTCAATGTTACCTCTTTACTGAAGGACTTGGGCTGAAGGAGCAGCTCCTGTTTGAGTTGCGCTGCTCTCATGGCCAAGGGAGAAAGAATAACGGCAAGACACCATGATGGCTCTTTGCACTGCCACTCCAGTGTGGCATCAGTTATTCTGCTTATACTTTATTGGCCAAGGTAGGTCAGAGGGCTGCGATTGATGCCAATAGGTAGGAGGTGTATCTTTTTACAAAAAAGGCCAGGAAGTATTTAAAAATAGTAATATACTTACCACAACCTCTCTCTATCGCCTATTCTCCACAATGTAATCAGAGATGTTCTTAAAATAAAATTGAATTATGTCACTTCTCTCCTTTAAAAAACCTTCAAAAGTTCAATGCTCTATTGGTCAGAGTTCTCCAGAGAAACAGAATCACGGGGTTCTGTTTCTGTATAAAGATAGATGATACATAGATAGATAGATAGATAGATAGATTTCCTATAAGGAGTCGGCTCCCACAGTTATGGAGGCTGTCAAGCCCTAAGATCTGCAGAGTGAATGAGAAGACTGGAGATCCAAGAGAGCCAATAGTTTAGTTATGAAGGTCTGAGAATCAGGACAGCTGGTTGTGTAGTTCTGTTAATAGTTTGAAGCTGAGCAGGCTCAAGACCCATGAGGAGCCAAGGTTTTTTCTTGAAAAAAAGCGGGAAAATGTGCCAACTTAAATACCATTGGGAAGAAAGAATCCTCTTTTACCTGGGGAAGAGTCAGGCTTTTCACTCTATTCAGGGCTTCAACTGATTAGATGAGGCCCACCCACATTGGGGAGAGCAATTTGCTTAATTAGTCTACCAATTAAATGTCAATCTCATTCAAAAACACCCTCATAGAAGCCCTCCAAATAATGTTTTACCAGATAGCTGGGCATCCTGTGGCCCAGTCAATTGATATATAAAATTAACCATTATAAATCCATTTTCAAATTCCCAACACACTTGATTATAAATTCAAACTCCTACCCATGATCCATAAGGTCATATTTCTCCAAGCCTTACCTCAGGCCATATTCCCACATGCTTGTTCTATGGTAACCACAGCACTGGTCTGATTGCGCCTGAAACTCATCAAAATCTTGGCCGCTGCAGTATTTTTATATTCACTGACCTCCTAGGCTGGAATTACTCTCTCTGCACCCCCAGTGTTTCACATGTCATGACTGGATCTTTCCCACTTTTCTAGGCTCAATTTAAATGCCTTCTCCTTGGAGATACCTCCCTTGAGTACCAATGCTTCTTTCATTTCTACTTTCTTTCATTAACCCATTGCCTCTGGTAAATTACCTTGGTTATGTTTCAATAGCCATTCTTAATTATCTAAAATTACTTATTGTCTCTCTCCTTTACTCAGTGTAAGTGCCAAGGCAGTTATACTTATGTCTGTTTTTCTCACCAATGCCTATCTAGCCCCAATATAGCTCATGATACATCATAAGCATTCCATAAACATGTAGCAAATAAATGAAAAATTGAATGGGCTGTGAGAACTCAGAAATGAGTAAGGCAAATCCATTGAGTCTAAGTATGATTGCAGCTCAATCTAAATGAAAGATTTTTCCAAATAGAAAATAATTAACTACTTTTATAGTTCTCCATAAAACACTTTTAAAACATCTAGTTGATGCCAAGAGTTCTTGAGGTTTATGTGACTATTTATTCTTTAGTGATAATGCAAGGCCAGAAAGGTTGAATGACTATCCTGTAATATAATCTAAAGGTTTCTTTAATTCTGACTGATTATGTTTGTACAAGTAAAAATACTGACTTCATTTTGATAGAGGGCCCTAAATTCTGGATTTCCTATTTGATGGTTTATTTTGCCTAGTGTTGGATTGGGTTAGAAATATTGTAAGACTCTTGGACTCCTCTGAGTTTTATTCATCCAAAAGGCCATTGTCATACACAAAGATTGATCTCCAACCCTCAGCTTCCTCAGATATAAAATAGCAATGACAATATCTCCTTTCCAATGTGTCTAGCACAGGTCTTAGCCCACATAAAATCTCAGTGGGCTGCAACTGTTCTTAGTGTATAGGTGGCAAGATGAGAAGCCTTGGTAGGTCAGCCCAGAAATGAAGAAGAATTAATTGGGACTCGACTAGGAAACCTGGGATGCTGTGGTCATGGGATGGACAGAATTCAAGACAGGCTGACCACACGTTTGCAGGAACAAAGCTTTAAAGCCCATCAGGACTGGAGAGAGCAAGATAGAGCAAATATTCAGAAGAAACTATATTAATGTTTAAAATACAAGGACAGAGACTCAAGAAAGAGAAGAAACATCCAGTACTCAGATAACAAAGGATCCAGGGCACAGGATAATCCATAAGTCTCATGCAAAGTTCCTGAAACCTTGTCTGATAAGTATCAGCTGGCCCAGACCAAGGGACCTCAGTGATAGAAATTGAGGTTTCAGTGGCAAGGACATCCGAAGTAATCAGAGTCATAGGGGAGGGCTCAAGCATTATGAGACTCTGCATGTTGAAATAAGAGGTCGTCATGGAGGTAATAATACCTTGGCTTTATAGCACTAACATAATGTCCTATTATCTAACGAATAATAGTTTGACCCATGAAGGATGTAGTATGTATATAGAGTAACTTGATGTATGTGATAACTAAAGCCAAGAATAATTTAATCACATAATTCACCCATGAAGCTGAAGTGGGAGCATTGCATATGCCTTTTTATGTCCATCCCAGAATGTTACCTTTCATAGTAGGGACTCACAATCAATAAATATCGAAAGTACACAATGGATATTTGAAAACTCCACCTTCCTAGAAAGATCTGTGTCTATTTTGGTTGGATGCCTAATGTAGCCTTGGGGAATCTGGTCAGGAAAGGACCAGCCATGATTCTGGACTGGACACCAATAATAAAACATATTTTCCTAAATAAAATGAGTGCAGGGTTCTTTTCCTTTTATATAGTGAATATAAACTATGTTGGCTGTCCAGTTTTTATTCTTATTCCCACTTGTGAATTGATACTTTGTTCCCTTTTATGACTGATTTTATAATGATCTCCAAGTGACATATGTTATTCTTATGCACAAGTGGAATAGGTAGCTGCCCACCAAGTACAATTTGAAAATCCGATAATCCAGTTTTCCCACTGTCTCATCCTGTCACCTCCACTGATTAGTCTAGACACCAAAGTGAGGTGCTGCTGAGGCTTCTGTGTGATACAGATGTCATCTGGGAAGGAAATGTGTGGAGTCCTCATTAGTCATTAACATCATCTCAAATAACTTCATCAGGGTGAAAACATGACAGTGTGATGGCTTTTTGTATCTATTTTTTGTTTTGTTTTTTATTTTTATTTTTTCTAACTCTGAGCATTTGCTTCTTAAAGAATAGCTATGAATGAAGAAGTTTCTATTCGAAAAAGCTCATTCTACAAACTTTAGATTGTGGTTCTCAACTTTGGTGGCACTTTAAAATAATCTGGGAAGATTTTTAAATCCTTGCACCAAATCTGTACCCCAACAGTATGTGTGAATCGCCGGAAGCAGTACCTTGGAGCCAGCGCTTTTTATAAAGTTCCCCAGGTGATTCCATTGGGAAGCCAAGGTTGACAACCACTTCTCTGGATGTCCTCCAGCATGAATAGGATAATAACATGAAGCATTTGTAAAGGATATTTATCTTCATAGTAGAATTAAAAGATTCAGTAAACCATTTAAAACATAGATTAAAATACATAATAATCTTTAATTCAGGATACATGGAGACAGGGGATTAGGGGTAGGGGGCAATCCTTTACCTCTGTGTGGCCATAATACTTATCTTTAGTAAATTTGTTAATTGTGAAAAGAGAAAAGGACCAAAAGGAGTAGAAAATATATATAGTGGTGTTGATAAGAAGAAATAGTTTTGAGCAATAAGTTCTTATATCAAATCTTATTTTTCTCACATGACTAAAATACAAAATTGACAATGGAATAATGATTGCATTTACATTGTATTACTTCCCACTTTTTGAAATTAAAATATAATGTACATGCTGCAAAATGGACTTTTTCGGTGTCTAGTTCTGCAAGTTTTGACAAACACAGTTTTGTCACTACTATACAGTAGTTACCCCCTTAAAAATCACCACCTTCCTATTTGTAATCAACCTCTCTCCTCTACCCTTAGACCCTGCCAATCACTGATTTCTTTCTTTCTTTTTTAGAGACGGGGTCTTGCTATGTTGCTTAGCCTGGCCTTGAACTCCTAGACCCGACTATAGGTGCACACCACTGTACTCTGACCTCTTTTCTATTCTTCTGGTTTTGTCTTTTCTGAATGTATTGTAAACAAAGTCATGCAGTTTTGTTGTCATTTTAATAGTTATATTTTAATATGGCATAATTAAGGTGTAGATTTTCTGCAATGCGTTCTGAAATGATTAGATATTCTTGCCTGAAAGAGAAACCTGTAATCCTTAACCAGGAAGAATTTATTTTGAGAGCTACCTGCACTGTAAACAAACATGCAGACCTGGGGGAGGTGAACTGCTTGGGAGGGCAGAATTTACCAATTAAAACAAGTTCAGTGATAGAAACATTGAGATTGATTCAGAAAAACACCAGTCACATAATTAAGCCTAAGGAAATAAAACACAAGATAGAGAAAAATTTTTTTAACTAACAAAAAACAAATGCTCAATTTTCTTGCTAGAAAAGCAATATATAGTAAAAAAAAAAAAAAAAAAAAAAAAAAAAAAAAAAAAAAAAAAAAAAAAAAAAAAAAAAAAAATGTAGAAGCAAAGGCAAGTAAGTAGAAGGACCTGTCCTCCCACCATCAATTGAAAATTATAGATTTTATGCACAATTTAAAAATATTTCACACATAGTAATACACTCACATTTATGTAAATATAAAGAAAAAAAATATATATTTTCTTACAAAATGGATATTTTGCATGCTGTTTCATAAAATATATTTCTCTCAAAGCTTTTTACTAAATTATGAATTATGAATAGCTTCTGCCAACAGTACATGGTAATGGTTGAAAGTACAGGAGTTAAGAACATGGACTTTGAATCAGACAGACATGACTATTATCCCAGGTCCTCTACTTACCAGATCTGTGACCTGCAGCAAAATAGTGAAATTCTGCAAGCTTCATTTGTCTCACTTGCAAAATAAAGGCAATTATACCTAATTTGTAAGTGTGTTCTGAGTATTAAGATAAAACAATACATGTAAATGATTTAGCATACTGCCTGGAAAATAATAGTTAGTTATTCTACCAAGTTAGTGAACAGGAAAAGCTCGGGAAATACTGGAAATCAACATTTTTTTTTTTTTTTTTTTTTTTTTTGTTTTTTCTGTTTTTTTTTTTTTGGAGAAGGAGTTCTCCCATATTCATTGCATATAATGTATTCATTCCAAGCCTGCAGTTGAAATTTTCACAGACCCCTGACTTTTCTGTTCATTTTGAGGTAATTGAGTACTACCTAAATCACTTTAAGTTGTAAACATACTGTCATTCAGAAATTAGGTGGCCTATTCCCAGATAATAACCAAAATTCTCAATGTGATATAATGTCAGGTCTTCTCCCAGCCTCTGCTTGGGGTAGAAGACTTCAATGGAAAATGTAGTTGTGATAACTTTTCTACTTCTGCATGGCAATCTTCTTCCATTCCCTAGCTGACTATCCAATTTCTAACACTTTACGTGTTGCAGTTGGAGAGGGAGGAGTGATAATTATGCAGGGAAGGTCTTTCTGGAAGTAGTGTTATACATAGGCCTGTGCTGTTGGGGCCAGTGGGCAGGTGACTGTCTTGGGGGCACTTTATTTGGCTTTTCAGAGGACTCTGCTGGACCCTCTGTCCTGCAGCTCTCTTGACCCAAGTGAAAGCATCTCTATTTCTGAGAGGCCCTCAGGACTCTTTCTTTACCCCAGGAATTTGGCGCTCACCTCTGGGTTCTGGCTGCTTTTGTTTCTCTGCTCACTATGCAGTCACTTGGAATAGGCTCATGATTAATTCCTCTAATATGGAAAAGCCTTTCTCTCCCTCCGGTCCATGAGAACCCTGGAGAATCCCTTGCCCCAACACAGTGGAATTGCAGGTCACCTCAACATGGAAACATTCTTCTGACTCCATGACTAAAGCTGTTGGGAATGAAGAAATAAAATGTGTGTCATCCTAGTAGTGGGAAAATTAATCCCAGGTTGTTACTTGTTCATGACCTAAACAAGTAAAGAGCCAAATAAAATTTGTTGAATTTTCAACAAAACTGATCTGATTTCAAAAACCTTTCCATCATATTTTTCCTGTAAATGCATAGTCAGTGCTCAGTAGACAAATGCTGAATCTGCATCTATGGCCAGGAATATAGGAGCCCTGAGGAAAATAGGCAAGACCTATAAAATTGAGTAGCAAATGATTTTTCTCAAATATTTGAGAGAACAACTTACTGTTCAGCCAAATTGTAATTGCAATCACGTCTTTTGAAAATTAACTTAGATTAGCCATGATAAATTTTTCTCTTCTTTTTTTCTGTATCAAACACTGAGCACTCATTAGGTATTATGGAGTAAATATTCACACTAAATGAAACACCAGTATTACATCCCAGCCACCTGATTCCTGATAATAAAGCACCATCCCTATCTTGAGAACATCCCTATCTTGAGAATATAACACTGTTATGTTAACAGTGTTAAATAAAACACAGCCTGCACTGATGCCACAGTGTTGGCTCAGATTCAATTTTGAACTACTCAGTGTACCATGTTACATTTAATCACTGCTTATTTGAGTGATAGCATTTTTATTCTATGTCAAGCATTTTGTTCTTGACTTGCTATTTGACCAGAACATTTGGTCAGTGGTGGACCGCTTTAGAGGTCTTACTTTTTTCTGTTTTCTCACTAAAGCACTCTCTTGGAAAGGCATTCGAGAGAAAGATTTGGAGGTGGGCAGGGCCTTTCATTTGTCTTACAGTTTTATTACTCTGCCTCTCTTAGACCTGGCTCACATCCAGTGTCTCAGAGCCTCTGTCTGCCAAGAAGCCAACCTCCTGGTTGGAAAGATAACCAAATCAGGAGACATTAGACTAAGGAGCTGGAAATAAAGAGACCAACAATAAACACGGTGCATTAAGTATTCTATTTTGTGACCCTAAGTAACAAACACGAAAAAAAAACTATATGCCTCACAATGCTATAAAGGACTCAGCTCAATGATGGCCTGGTAAAATCAGATTATTCTTTCTCACATTTCCCTTTAGAGGGTTGATTCTCAGAGATTCATCTAGCTGGTAAAGTGTTTGACAAATGCTTCAGCAAAACTTTTTAAAAAGTGCTTTCCAAATCTACTTATCAAATATCATGAATCTAGAAAACCTTTCTAAATATAAAGGCATCTTTCTACAAACTAGGTAGGATTCTTTTGTTGCAAGAAATAGAAGCACAATAGGAACCAGCTGAAGCAAAAAGAGAAAGGACATCAGAAAGATATCCCAAAATGTATATAAACACCAAAGCATGTAATAGAATCCAGATATAAAGTCCACTGGGCTTCAGAAATGGGCCACAAAAATGGAGCCCTGTGGAAACTTGGGAAACCTTCCTTCTATATCTTTTGTTTGGGCTTTTCCTGTGAATGTAAATGTACTTTTTTCTTACCTTGTGCTGCCCCCAAATCCACATAGTGGAGTATAACTTTTAAAAAGAATCCATATATTATATGTCGTCATTGAGGAACCCAGGAAGAGTCCCAGTCCTCAAATTCTCAATGCAGGGATCGCATGGCTCAGTGCAAATCATGCACCCATCCCAGGAATAATCTGTGGCCCTAGTGACTGAGTCATGCTACAAAAGTGCTGCTGTAGTTTAAGATCTATGGATTGATATCATGGGGCAATTCCCAGACAATTTGAGATATTTTCCTTGAAATGCTTTGTGAGGTAGGGGAGTTTGGGGCTAAATGAAACATTGGCATCCTGTGCTTTCAACTTTTCAGATAGTGAATGCTAACATGTTAAAGTTTTAAACAGAGCTATGAAGACAAAAGAGTGTATGAATGGATTAATGAGATAATTAAATATGTATAGCATTGTACTACATTAAAATGCTGGCTGAACTTATTTGGAAAAGAGACAACATAACAAAAAAGTTAAATGTTGACTCTGGAAATTTTTTGCCTAAATTTGAAATTTGGTTTCACTATTTACAAGCAATGGGTCTGCTGTGTGCCCAAATTTCTTCATCCATATAAAAAGAATAATAGAATTGCCCATCTCTATGGGTTATTTTGTGATTAAAATGAATTAATATACATGTAAAGTGTTTTGAACAATACCTGGTACATAGGAACACTTTATTGTTAATTGCTGTCCTTTTTTTTTTTTTTTTTTGGATATTTAATATGAGAAATCAGTTCAACTTTTATCCCACCCCACTGAGTTACTGTGAGATAATACAAAACCTGATTATTGCTGCATTAGCTTGGACTCAGTTTCTTACATGGGTAATACTGGCTTTGGCGGCCTTTAGTGGGGACTTATCAGACCACTCAAAGTCATTAAACTCTTTAATAAAGCAAATAGTGCAAAACCGAGTAATGTCCAATAGTCAAATAAGGTCTTGTATTCACTTTTAACTTCATGATTCTAGACGAATCTGCATGACATTGGGGTCCTTCTCTTTCACCCATCAAATATTACCTCTCAAAATTATAGTCATTTTATGCACACATAAAATGAAGAGGCCTGTAGGTTAGGAAATAATAATATACCATTGTTTTGAGCTTCATAAGTATGCAGTTCAAATTTCATAGGCTCATGAATAAATGCAGGGACATGGATTTAGCACATATTTATTATTTAGTGTTTATCTGCTTGTCCATCTGTTGTTCGATCATTGCATTATAGAAGAGCATTTATACAGCTAAAAGAAAGACCAATTTTACTTCCAAATCTGTTTTCACAAAACAGTAGATCCATTTTCAAAGGCTCATATATTATCATGGAAGGTTGTTGTAGGACAGGTAACATACAAGAAACAAATTCACTTTCTTTTCTTCCTTCACTTTTATTTCATTCATATACCCCCTATAGACACACACACATACACACAACTTACACACTTCACACATGGGCAATAAGAAGGTCCATGCTATTCTAGCTATCACTTAAAATTGAAGCAAAAAGCCACCTGCAGGTTGAAATGGTTATTAGGTTTAGCTGTGTCAATAAAACTTACATAGTTAAAAGAGTGTCCTGAATTCATTCCAACAATCTTGGAGCCATATTCTAAAAAAGAACATTAACAAGACAGACTTTGGCCAAAGAGGTATAGCAGTGCTGTTAAAAGCTCTGAAAATTACATATTTGAGAAATAATGAAAAGAACCAGAAACGCCTTAGGCTCTTGTGACTCAGTGCTTCTCAATGGTAAAACCTCCTCATGCCTTTAAAAGTTACAAACCACTAGTCGAAGATTGCACAAATATGCTGTAAAAATTAATTGCATTTAAATAGTATATAATTGTTTAAATTCTATAAAAATATATATTCAATTAGACATTTATTCCATTATTTCACAAAGGATTATATTAGGTGCTGGGTGTTGTGAGTGAAGAGGATGGGCTTAGCTTTGGATGTGAAGCATTTGAAGGGTTGTCAGGATGGTCATGTATAGCAGGCAATTAAGACACATTCTGATCTGAATCTGCATAGAGTAAGCAGGACTAAATGTGAATAGGTGTTAATATAATCTATATAGAAATGATGATTAATGTAATCCGCACAGTGAAATGAAAGGGCCCAGGAATAGAATCGTGCTATTGAGGTTGCCTACATTTTAAGGGAATCTGAACCTCCATGTTCTGCCCACCCTGCTTACTCCACTAAATTAGCCTGCCACTTGGTGGCTCTAGTCAATTTCAGTTGCGGGTGAGAGTAGGTAGGTGCCATTCTCCCATGGGCAGCTTTAGAGAACATGTGTGTGTTTCTGTGTGTTTTTGTGTCTGTGTGTGTACAAGAAGGTGGAAGAGCAATGTTTTCTGTTAAAATCGTCAGGAAAGTAGAAGTTCCAGTAAGAACCAGAAAAGTAGAGGATCATGATGAACACCAAGGAGGAAGAACATTTCAAAAGCAAAGAATGATCAGCACCATTAGATGGTGTGGAGAGAAGGATAACAATGTAAAATGCAATTGACTTGGATAATTGTTATTGAAGTCATTCTAAGAAAAAGATAAACTGGGGTGCTAACTGAAGATCTCATTTTCAAAGCATTGGAAAGTAAACTGAAGTAGAGGGTGATGGCTGTTATGAAGTAAAGTCTTTGAGCATAGCCTATTATTTTAGGAAGTTTCTTATTAAAGGGAAAAGAAGATGAGATAGTAGCTTAATGCAGAGGCAGGATCAAGAAAGTAATTTGTTTTAAGATAGGGAATATATAAACGTGTTTATAATCAGAAGAGAAGAAACAAGAGGAAAGTGATGGATTGAGGATGAGGAAACAGGGATGACTGATGGAGCAAAGTTCCACAGGACAGAAGGATGAAAGGCATCGAGATAACAAGTGGAATAATTATTCTACATAAAGACAAAGTAATTCGTCCTCTGAGACAGGATGAACAGTGGAAAGTATTGGTACCAGTCAGAGGAAATCCAAGGTGAAGAGGAGGATAATTAAAGTAGCTGATTCTAAGAGTCTCATGGAAATGAACCCAGCGTTGGGTGCAGTGTTTCCCCTTCAGCCTAGACAGAGGGCAATATCAGCCTGATCAGAGACTCAGAGAACTGTGGGTTTGATGAGAATTATATCCGAGCCATGTCAGCATCAAGCAGAACGTATATGGCTATGTAAGTCAATACTTTTGTTACCCAGAAAGACTTCAAGACCAGGTCAAGATCTGAGCCTTGTAAGTATCACTGGTCCAGTGCTGGCCAATCTTCCTTCTCCTGAATCTGCATTGCAGGGCCCAACATTTCTCCCATCATGGCTGCTCTCCATTGACTTTCCACAAGCAGTTCTGACCAAGGTCTACTGAGGTAGCTTCTACTCTTTAAAGACAGCAGTGCTTCCAACTCTTTTCGGAGGCTGTTGAGAGGAGTGACCACAGTCTGAGAAGACAACTGGGGATGCAAAGTGAAGATAAACTACAACTGGAACAAGCTGAGTTTGAAATTAATTTATACTTCAGTGATAAAGTGAAGAAGGTAAAGTTATTATATACATTTGGTAAAGACTGGGTAATTATAAACAAATTAGAAGTTCCTGTTGGTATCATGAGTCAGAAAAGATTGTCAAACCAAATTATGAGAAGCCCATGATAATGAATTAATCAATATTTAGATTTGCTTCTAAATTTTTACCTTTTTATGTCATGCAACACCTCATCATCTAGATAGTCTAGATTTTATCCTTGAGTTAAGTCAGGTCCCTTGCAAGTTGCATCTTATTGCCAAGAATCACTTTTACTGAACTGTGCTTTGGTATTTTGCATTGAGATACTATAAAGAGATTTATGAAATACTCTCTTTTGTCTCTTGTAGGAATATTGTTGAAGGTATTACTCACCACAGCAGGCTGCCTCTTTTGTGCAGGCCTATGAGAGTACTTTTTCTTTGTCCTCAGACATGAACTTGAATTTCTTCTGAACAACTGGAACATTTTGATTCTATAGGCATTGGTGATATTGTAATTGATTGCAATTCCTTTTTTGCTTTGTCCGTGTCTCTACTGAGAATAGTTTTAGCTACAATTACTTACAATAACCAAGGTAAGTGAGTTTTAAATTTTTTTGTAGCAAGAAAGTCTGAAAGTAACTGACTGCTGGGGTTAATTCAACATCTCATATGAGGACAAACGTCTCTGAATTTCTTTCAGACACAGGATGGCTGCTGCAGCTTCAGGTATAATTCTCAAACTTCAGTGTGCAACAGAATCACCTGGGGAATGGAGGAAGTGCCCAGAGGCCCAAGCTCCTTGAAAGAGAATAGGGCCTGTGCCTCTTATACATTTACCGGGTTCCTAGATGATTCCACTATTGACCCAAGCTTGAGAACCACTGCTCTAGGGCCTGCCACTGAAGACAAGAAGGGGAAAACAAAGCATATCTCTTCCTTCTGTACCGTCTGTCTTCTTGGCTAGAAAGAAAAATATTCTGAGTCACTCCAGCCAAATTCCTCTTGCTTCTGCTCTAAAGAAGGCTGAGGAAGGACCTAACTTTCCAGAGATTAAAGAACTCTGCCTCCTGACCCAAAATTTTGCATTAAAGAAGAAGCAGAGGAATGGGCGTCGGATGGGTAAAGATGGGTGTGTAAAGATCAGTGGTTTGGGGGCAAATTGCTTCTAGTTATATAGAAATATATTTTATATTTTGGTGGTAACTTTATCTTGAATTAATTTTGCTTTCCTATGTTTCTCTGATTTTTCTATTAAAATATTAGTTATTATATATTAATTTATATAACCTACCCTCAACTGTTTACAAAATGCTGAATGTATGGTGACTGTAATGAAATTCTTAGACACCCACTTGCCTCATTATCAATGGCAGAATCCAGGGATGGTGAGATTACACTCCAAGCTGCCCTGGGACCACAGTGAGGAAAATGCATGCATGCTTCATTTCCCACGTGTTCATGTTCTGGGTTGAAAGTAGACTGACCAGGTGATTCATAGCATCAAAGTAAAGCTGAGATGCCCCGTTCATTAGATACAACTTGGGATTTGCCTCTTTTGGCAATTCTCCTTTAGCCTAAGTATGAATGCTAGTTATTTTGTGACACTTTGTGGCTCTAGCTCATTAGATCAGAACCTTGATTATGCACCGGAAAAAAATACTGATGCTCTGGCCTATCTCCATTGGAGGTGTTGCTTAGGTATCCATATTTTTATTTAAAAGCTTCCCAGGTGATTCTAATGAACAGCCAAGGTTAAGGGATGACTGCTGTGACTGGTAGACTCTCTCACCTAAACTCTCTGTTTTGTGCTCTGACTTTGGCTTGGTTCCTCTGATTCTATTCCTAATTTCAATTTCTGTCTGCAGTTCTCACTCCAGGATCTCTGTTTTTCTGTTCCCAGATGTTAACCTGATTTTCACTTGTGAGAGCTCTTTGAGTTCAGTATTGGTTTTCCTGACCCTGGGCTGTAGGTTTTAATTAACCCTGCTCTAACATTCCAGTGGCAAGAGGTGACCTCCTTTTTCTGATTTGCAGTAGTACACCACCTCATCCCACTGACAGCCAAAAAGTGTGGGAAAATCTCCGGGCTTACAAACTGTGTTTAAGGAGGCAGTAATTGACTCTTCAGAGTTGCAATGTTCAATATTCAGGAAGCTTTCTTTATTCCATCCCAATTCACCTGAATGTCAACTACACTCTCATTTGGTCCCCATCTGTTTCTAGGTAAATCTCCCAAATAGGCTCTTGACACTGAGAGCTCCTTGCTTTATCCTCCCAGTTTTTAAACCCAGGAATCTTCACAACTCTGCTCTCCCCAACAGATCTTCAAAAGATCATCTCTGTACTGATGTACTGAATGTTTGCTAGTTTAATCTTTACCCTCCTAGGTTTCTTTTTTTTTTTTTTTTCAGTTTTAAATTTCTTTCCTCATCAACTTCCTACAGGTTCTTGTGCTTTAGGTATAGCCTGTATACCCAAGCTACCTGCAAACAACAAATATGCCTCAAATTGAGGTAATAAAATCAATGGTTAAACATCCAGGCTTTGCAATCAAGCAGCCTGGCTTTAAATCCTAAATCTGTGACTTCCAAATTGATTTTCTCACTTGCAATGTGGGGTAATGATAAGACCTAATTGAACCGGGTGGAGCTCACAGCAGCTCAAGGAATCCTGCCTGTCTCTGTAGACTACCTCTGGGGACAGGGCACAGCTAAACAACAACAACAACAACAAAAGCAGCAGAAACCTCTGCAGACACAAACGACTCTGTCTGACAGCTTTGAAGAGAGCAGTGGATCTCCCAACAAGGAGGTTGAGATCTGAGAACAGACAGACTGCCTGCTCAAGTGGGTCCCTGACCCCTGAGTAGCCTAACTGGGAGACATCCCCCACTAGGGGCAGACTGACACCCCACACCTCACAGGGTGGAGTACACCCCTGAGAGGAAGCTTCCAAAGCAAGAATCAGACAGGTACACTCGCTGTTCAGCAATATTCTATCTTCTGCAGCCTCTGCTGCTGATACCCAGGCAAACAGGGTCTGGAGTGGACCTCAAGCAATCTCCAACAGACCTACAAT